>NC_089588.1:140362638-140507325 GCF_019320115.1 Miscanthus floridulus
CATCCCTGCCGCATTTGTGAGAACCGGCAGTGATGTACCTTCACTGCCGGTTATGAGCTTGAAAATAAAAAAATGATTGGGGCTGGGCTAAAACCGACAGTGAAGGACCACATCACTGCTGGTTTGTGGATTGAACCGGCAGTGTTTTGGCGGCCACTCATCACTGCTGGTTTAAGTCAAGAGCCGACAGTGATTGTGCTCTATCACTGGGTTCTAGCCAAGAACCGACGGTGATAAGCCTACAACACAAAAAGACTGCAGCCGTCCTCTCCTTCCTCCTCTCTTCCATCCCGAGAACAGAGACGCGCGTTTGGACCCTTCCCTCCGTTGCTGTGGCTACTCTTCACCATGAAGCTACTGCTTGGATTTTGAAGAATGGCTTGATCTTTTTGCTTTAAGGTTAGTAACAAACATCCATTCCTTTGATTTTGTTGCTTAATTAGCTTCGTTTTGATGGCTACATTGCTTCATTCTCATTCTAGTTCTTTCTCCATTCTAGAGAGTACTTTTCCAATTGGACATTTTTGCAAGGCTCAAATTGTGATGAATCCATCATCCAAAAGGTTGGTGTCTATGAACACATTTAAATTCCTAGCTAATTATTCCATGGTGGTCAAGATCATCATTGTTAGTATGTGATGCTATAATTAGTTCTTAGAAGTAGAGTAGAATAGTTGTTCTTCAATATTGTGCAATAGTTGTTTTTTACTACGATTTTCAATTTACAGGGCCGGGGCTACCAATTTCAATTTTTCAATAATTAGTGTACAATAATGTTTTCCAAAAATGGTACTTTTGAGCTACAATTGTTGTTCATGAAGCTCAATTTCTTATTAATTCTTTGTAATTACTGTCTCAGTATTTTTTTGGGCAGAGATGGATCGAGAGTGGATGCATCTGTCCCGAACGGACAAGCGGTACATGCATAGCGTCAGCCAGTTTATCACCGATGCCAAAACCCATGATGGGAATGGGAACCCTGTCTTCTGCCCATGCAAAGATTGCAAGAATCATAGGAACTTTCGTCAAATTGAGTCTATAAGATCGCACTTGATTACCAGGGGGTTCATGCCAAACTATACGATATGGACTATGCATGGCGAGGTTGGTGCGAATGTTTTCTGGGAAAACGATGATGATGTGGACATGCCTGACGTAACCATCCATGATGCTGATGAGGAACCTAGTGTCAACACGGAACCTATGGCCATAGTTAATAATGTGTTTAGGAACACGCTAGCTGATGACACCGAGGATAACGATGGCATTTCTCAGCTGCTACGTAATGTAGAGACCGGATGTCTTAGTGAAAGACAGCTGAGAAAGCTAGAGAAAATGAGACAAGATGGCAGAACACCATTGTATAGGAATTGTCCAATGAGCAAACTAGAAGCCGACATCATGCTGTTAGAGTTCAAATCGACAAATGGATTGAGCGATAAAGGCTTCGATCAGTTGTTAGGTATAATAAGGAAAATGCTCCTAGAAAAAAACGAGTTGCCAGAAAAGACATACTTGGCCAAGCAAATGATCTGCCTCATCGGCCTCGAGGTTGAAAAAATCCATGCGTGTTCCAATGATTGCATATTGTACCGTGGAGAAAAATACAAAGACTTGGACAAGTGCCCCAAGTGTGAAGCTCCACAGTACAAGGAAGGGCCGTCAGATGAGGGTACCAAGACCAGAGGAGGTCTTGTAAAGGTCGTTTGGTATTTCCCTATAGCTCCCCGGGTGCATAGGCTGTTTGCATGTGCAAAGTCAGCCAAGTTGTTGCGCTGGCATGGCGAAGAGCATAAGAAAGATACAATAATGAGGCACCTAGCCGATGGGCATGACTGGAGGACTGTCAATACTATGTTCTATAAGGACATCGGTGGAGAGGTAAGGCACCTTTGGTTTGCTTTAAGCACAGATGGGATGAATCCTTTCAACCAGGTTAGAAGCAATCATAGCAGCTGGCTAGTGATGCTCTGTATATACAACCTTCCACCTTGGGTCTGTATGAAGCGGTCATACATCCAAATGCCACTACTGATCCAAGGGCCAAGACAGCCTGGGAATGACATCGATATGTTTCTAGAACCAGTGATCGATGAACTAGTGAAGATGTTTGAAAAGGGTGTGCCGGATGTTTGGGACGAGTACAAAAAGGAATATGTCACGATCAAGGGAGTACTTATCGCTACAATCACCAACCTGCCAGGTCGAGGTTCGTTGTTTGGAGAGAAGACAAAAGGCTATACTAGATGTGTTGAGTGCTTGGACGACACCGATGTGGTAAATCTATCAAATAACTCAAAGATAGTTTATACGGGACACCGTAGGTTACTACCTAAGGATCACCCTTACCGCAGGAACAGAAAAGATTTCAACGGTACTATTGAGAAATGCTTAGCTCCAAAATATCGAGATGGGCCTGCGATACTTCGAGAACTCAACAAACTAGAGGTTGTCCTTGGGAAGGGAGACAATGCAGTAGCAGCGCCTGATGGGAGCATTTGGAAGAAAAAATTGGTTTTCTAGAAACTACCTTACTAGCCATTTCTGAGTGTACGCTACTGTCTTGATCCCATGCACATCACTAAAAACGTGTGCGCTAACACTCTTAACACCTTGATGGACACCGGGGGAACATCGAAGGATTCACTTGCCACACGCCTGGACATGCAACACTTGGGAATCAGGAAGGAGCTGCATCCCGTGGAGCTAGAGAATGGCCAGTTCAAACTTCCGGTTGCGTCATGGACATTGAAGAAGGAAGAAAAGCATGCGCTTATTTCTTTCTTCAATGAACTCAAAGTCCCGATGGGCTACTGTGTGAACCCAAAGAGGCTAGTGAACATGAGATAACTCAAGTTCAACTATGGCCCTATGAAGGCCCATGACTGTCATGTCATTACGACTTAGCTGCTCCCTGTTGCCCTACGCGGTATCCTCCCCCCAAAGGTCCATGCCCCAATCATAAAGCTTTGCTCGTTCTTCAACGTGATCTCAAAAAAGGTCATTGATATGTCCATGCTAGAGCAGTTGCAGTGGGACATAGCTGAAACTCTCGTTAGGCTTGATATGCATTTCTCGCCGACTTACTTTGATATCTCATTGCATTTGCTCATTCATCTTGTTGACCAAATTAGAGCCCTTGGCCCAATGTACCTGCATCAGATGTTTCCTTTCGAAAGATTGATGAAAGTTTTCAGGAGGAATGTTAGGAACAAATTCAGGCCAGAAGGAGGCTTGGTTGAAGGATGGTCAACGGAGGAGGCCATTGAGTTCTGCACATATTATCTAGACATCAAAAGGGTCGGAGTTCCAGAATCTCATCATTAGGGAAGACTACGTGGCAAAGGACCGATCGGGGAGAAATCTGTTACAGTAGATGACCTTGTTTCTTTCAGACAGGCACAGTTCGCTGTTCTCCACCAAGCCGAGGGCGTGATGCCATACATTGATGAGCATAGGCAATCGCTGCAAACTGTGTATCCGAGCAGGTCACAGGCTTGGCTGGATAAAAAACATAAGGACGAATTTGTCAGCTGGTTGCGACGTCGCTTGCTTAGAATAAAGTTGGGTAATCAACTGGATGCCTTAGCCAAGGGACCTTCGAGTACATATCTTAAGTACCAAGGGTATGAGATCAATGGATTCACATTTTACACAAAAAAACAAGATGGAAAGAGCACATACCAAAATTGGGGTGTTCGTTTTGATGCTCACGACGAGAACGGCAATGTGCAGGCGACATACTATGGTTTCATAGAGGAGATATAGGAGCTAGCCTATGGTCCGTTGAAGGCAGCTCTTTTTCGCTGCCAGTGGGTCTGGCTCAAGGAAATCAACACTGACAGCGAAGGGTTCACTACCGTTGATCTCACTAAGACCGCATACAGAGACGACCCCTTCGTCCTTGCAAGAGATGTTATGCAAGTCTTCTATGCAAGGGACAACAAGACAAAAGGAAGGCTAAAAGTGGTCCAAGAAGGGAAAAGGAACATTGTCGATATCGATGGAGTGACGAACGAAGAAGACTATAGGGGCTATCAGGAAATGCCTCCATTCGGGGCGAACGTACCCCTACCTATCCTTCAAGAGGGTGATGAACCTGCTTACATATGAATTGATCACAGTGAGGCCCTCATTGTTGATGGACCTAAAGATAGTTAGATTATTGTTAACTATGTAATCATTATGCAGACGTTGTATCAGTAATTCGCACTAAATATTTAATTTATATTTTGTGCGCATCTCTACAATTTAATTATTGACTATGTAATCAAATATTAAGATGATGTTCACAAACACTAATATTTGATAATTATAGACCATTAATTCATTATCATACAATTAAATAATCAAGACACAAATTTTTGTGTTATTTCTATTAATAAATAAAGAAAGAAAAGCAAAATAAGTGAACTCCCTATTCTAGCTCAGCGGTTAAGGCCACGCACTCTGTACTCTGAGACCCGCGCTCGAATCCCAGGCGGGCCAAACTTTTTTGATTTTGCATTTATTATTTAGTAGTGCATTACAATGGGATAAAAGAAAAAATAAAACCATTCTAACTGAACTCCATATCCTAACTCAGCGGTTAAGACCGCGAACTCTTGACCCCGTGACCCACGCTCGAATCACAGGCGGGCCAAACTTTTTATATTTTTTACAAAAGGCTGCGGTGGTAGGCTCCAAACCGACACTGTTTTTTTATATTTTTTTACCTAAAGTTGGCGGTAGGGCCCTTCACTGCCGGTTTTGGTTTTAAAACCGGCAGTGATAGCTTCTATCATAGTCAGTTGCTCAAACCGACATAGAAGGCCCCATCCACTGTCGGTTTTTAAACTAAAACCGACAGTGATGTGTAGATGCTCCTCACATGCCAACAGTGCTCCCATGACCACAACCGTTGGAACACTGCTCCCACCTACCCCAACAACTTTAGTTCAGAAATAAAAATGTACCACGACTGCTAGCCCCTATAAAATGTCCCTCGGCCAGGAGCTAGCCTCTCCATGCATGTTGGTTTCAGCCAGGCCTTGTCAGCCATGATACAATGTTTTCCTCTGACAACAAACCACATATATCGTTATGCATCGTAGTCCACCAAAATGGTGCACACATGAGATACTAGAAGAATGCTACTGAAGATAGAGCAACGCCGAAGATTGGAGATGCCACGAGGTTCACAGAGCCATCCGCTGTGGTGCCGAGCTGAATCCGATGTGCTCTGGACAATACAGCAGAGGCATGGATTCATCGATGCCACCTTATCATCTCCAACCGATATAGCTCGTAGACCACCACGGTGTTGTTGTTTGACCCTAGTTGGTGCTAGAAGAATGCTACTGAGGTGGTTAAATTATAATGTGTTGATACACATTGATGGTAACATTGACCTGTATGCAAATAGGTCTTTGTTATCGTATATGTAATTTTAGTGTAAGGTCTTTGTTATCGTATATGTAACTTATTTCTAATTTTTTGATGTATTTCAATACTATCTAAATAAATATATCATTGTTGTTAAAACTTTCCCACTGTAGTATCTAAATAAATATATCATTCACATATATGCACCTTCACTGTCGGTTCTATTTAGAAACCGGCAGTGATAGTCACCTTCACTATCGGTTCTATTTAAAAACTGACAATGATAGTAACTTTCATTGTCGGTTCTATTTAAAAACCGGCAGTGATGTCTATGCCCCCCTATATAAAACAAACCGCCGGCCACATACATCGATCCCACCCACCCACGAACTCTCTCAGTCTCATTTCTCATATTTCACTCTCACTTCTCAAGACATCCACTCTCTCTCTCTACGTGATTTGGTCATGGCTCCTGCATTTTTCAATGGTATTGATATGTTATCTTCTCCAATATTCTATCTATATTATTTTGATCTATATTTATATTCATGTTTCTTTACATTCTACATTTATATATATTCTTATTCCTTGCATTCGATCTATATTTAATTATGTTGCCACATTTTACTTGGAAAAATTTTTTGTGCATATATTTTATGTTCATATTTTTTTTGCATTTTATCGATCAGGTGGTATGAACAACGGACCTCCCCCACCACAAGAACTAGGTTTCCACCTTGGCGATGAGTCATTCGCTCCTAATGTGGCCATTCCACGGTTCCCTTTTCCAGCTATTGTATGAAATATTTTCCAACATCTTTTATTTTTTGATGCTAATAAATAACTGTAATTAGTTTAATATCATTGTTGCATGCATATATGTCGCAGACTATATCCCCAATAGATTGGCTGCGAACAGCACTTAGCTAGTTCTTTATCTCAGACATCGTCGAGAACACGGCATCTAATACAAGTGGTCGGCTATGGATGTGTGAACTCAGTTTTTTCATCCCTGTGAGGGGTTCAAATCATCGGAACCATATCCACGGGACGGGAATACAGAGCCTGGACGTGATAAGCGCCCAATTAAGTGTCGTGCGCATTTGTTTAGAGGCACTTCGATGTATTTGCTATGATGTGCCTGATTTCTCGTACTTCAAGGCACTTGCTTTGAATGCTGGTGATTTCCCCGTCCCGCAAGCAAGCGAATGGTTTGCGAGCTACAACCATGCGGATATGGTAAAATGGTCACTTATACCTGAGTCATGGTTATTTGTTGTTTATTATTGTAATAACATTCTCTAATTTTTTCTTTTTCTCCCCATGCAGATTGCGCTATAGGACCTTACCTATGCTGCATGTGGCTTGTGGGCCGTTCTAGACCAAGCTACGGAGCAACTCGGGTACGATTGTGACTTCTACAATGGAAACCTCGGCCAGCTCACTATAGAAGGACGCCAGTACTGCATAAGGATTACTAACAGGGGCAGTGGTCGTTCAGTAGGTTACATCTATGGTCGACCATTCTTTCGGTATTGTGAGGCACGAGGGAGTGCACTCATTAGGGCATTGAACTTCATCGATACAAGCGGATACATAATCTGTGGCATCAATTACCATATATGGCTACAGAGGCATGTTAGTGTGCGTGGCCTGATCGATCCCGGCAGTGATTCCGATAGTAACTAATGTTTATTTAGCTAGGTTTTCAAGGTCGTAGTTTAATTGGGTTCTAATTTTAATATGTATGGCTTTGTGTGTTTAATTATTGTCATGCATGTAATTCGTGTAACATTCCGGTGTCGTATTTGTCTCAAAATTATTCTTAGGCTTGCACGTGCCACGTGTGAAGGAAACACCGAGTTTGGGATTTTTCGGAGATGGTTTGCTACTTTCTGAGGTTTAATTGAATTTCCGCACAACGACACCATTTTATTATAGGTTGAACTAAGTCTACCCACGAAAAAATCCGGAATGGTGCCAAACTTTTACACAGGCTATAATGTGCCCTAGGGATAAGAATTTTGTGGAGGTGGATGAAAAAATCTATTTGGTCCAAGATGAAATTCACTCTCTTTTGTCTCATTTGGCACAGAGAAAAATATAATAAATAAATAAAATGAACAGAAAAACATAAGATCCTGTGTGGGGTCTTAATTTGGGTGTACATGCTTGCCAAAAAAATTTCAAGCCATTTCGACATAGGCGGAGTATACATGCTTCACAGAGGAACATGTGCCCTTTCATTGAACCATGACTGCACACATAGGTTATCAAGGTTTCAATGGTTCAAAGCATTCCGGTGTCGTATTGGTCTCAAACTTTTTCTTAGGCTTGCATGTGCCACGTGTGAAGGAAACACCAAGTTTGGGATTTTCCGGAGAAGGTTTGCTACTTTCTGAGGTTTAATTGAATTTTCGCGCGACGAGACCGTTTAATTATAGGTTGAACTGAGTCTACCCACGAAAAGATCTGGAATGGTGCCAAAGTTTTACACAGGCTCTAATGTACCCTAGGGATAAGAATTTTGTAGAGGCGGATGAAAAAATATATTGGGTCCAAGATGAAATTCACCCTCTTTTGTCTCATTCAGCACACAAAAAAATATAATTAATAAAAACATGATTAGAAAAACCTAAGATCCTGTGTGGGATCTTAATTTTGGTGTACACGCTTGTCAAAAAAAATTCAAGCCATTTCAACATAGGAATACATATGCTTTTATTTATTCAGTACATAAAAGAATTTTTTTAATATATATAAACATCACTGTCGGTTTCAAAGAAACCGGCAGTGATGAGAAGAAACCAACAGTGATGCTTGTTATCACTGTCGGTTTATTTAAAAAACAGGCAGTGATATATAAAAAAAATTAAAAACAATTGTGCCAGCCCTCGGGTTTGAGCTCGGGTCTCGGGCTACAGAGTTCAGACACTTAACCGCTGCGCTAGTATAGGATGTGGGCCATGGTTTATTTATTTTATCGTTTTGACCTTTAGACTGCTTAATAAATTATAAAATTAAACCAAAAAAATTGGGCTGCCTGGGGCTAAGTTGTGGGGTCGTAACCGTTGCGCTAGTAGGAGGAGTTCGAAAGAAAATGAAAACTTATCCTACTTAACACCTAACTTAACACCTAACTGCTATAGCACATCACTGCCAGTTTGGGGAGTGACCCGACAGCGATGTGCCCCATCACTGTCGGTTTACAAGCAGAACCGGCAGTGATGAGCTACTACTATAAAAGTGGCGCGGGTTGAAATTATCCCAATTCATTTCAACCCCGCGCCAACCCCTCCCCCCCGCCGCTGGAGCACCACCACGTGCCGGAGCACCGCCCCACGCCATCCACCGCCCCACGCCGGAGCACCGCCCCAAGCCGGAGCACCGTGCCGTCCATGCCAAGCTGGAGCACCGCGCCGTCCAGAGCACCAAGTCGTCCGTCCCACCACCGAGGCCTTTAGGAGCGCGCAGACAGCTGCTTTCCCACCCCCACGGTGAGTGTGTGGCTCACTGCTTGCTACGTGTCTGATGAAATGTCCCACAGCTGCTTACTTGAATCAGTTTGATCATGCAGTGTGTGCTGTCATATAGTTTGATCATGCAGCTGTGAATGCTAGAACCTAGGTTTGCCACACACTTGTGAAAGAACCTCGCGCCGATGGTTGCGGGATTTATAGTGAGACTGAAGACTCTTAGACATCTCTAGGAGTATATCCAAAAGTCTTAAACTGGCTCTCTAAATCATCATTTGGTTTTTAATGAATAAAAAATATTCTTTATATCTTTCCTACATCTAACAACTATTACTAAGGCACGTGAATAGCTATTTTCCGGAGAAGGTTTGCTACTTTCTGAGGTTTAATTGAATTTTCGCGCGACGAGACCGTTTAATTATAGGTTGAACTGAGTCTACCCACGAAAAGATCTGGAATGGTGCCAAAGTTTTACACAGGCTCTAATGTGCCCTAGGGATAAGAATTTTGTAGAGGCGGATGAAAAAATATATTGGGTCCAAGATGAAATTCACCCTCTTTTGTCTCATTCAGCACACAAAAAAATATAATTAATAAAAACATGATTAGAAAAACCTAAGATCCTGTGTGGGATCTTAATTTTGGTGTACACGCTTGTCAAAAAAAATTCAAGCCATTTCAACATAGGAATACATATGCTTTTATTTATTCAGTACATAAAAGAATTTTTTTAATATATATAAACATCACTGTCGGTTTCAAGAAACCGGCAGTGATGAGAAGAAACCAACAGTGATGCTTGTTATCACTGTCGGTTTATTTAAAAAACAGGTAGTGATATATAAAAAAAATTAAAAACAATTGTGCCAGCCCTCGGGTTTGAGCTCGGGTCTCGGGCTACAGAGTTCAGACACTTAACCGCTGCGCTAGTATAGGATGTGGGCCATGGTTTATTTATTTTATCATTTTGACCTTTAGACTGCTTAATAAATTATAAAATTAAACCAAAAAAATTGGGCTGCCTGGGGCTAAGTTGTGGGGTCTTAACCGTTGCGCTAGTAGGAGGAGTTCGAAAGAAAATGAAAACTTATCCTACTTAACACCTAACTTAACACCTAACTGCTATAGCACATCACTGCCAGTTTGGGGAGTGACCCGGCAGTGATGTGCCCCATCACTGTCGGTTTACAAGCAGAACCGGCAGTGATGAGCTACTACTATAAAAGTGGCGCGGGTTGAAATTATCCCAATTCATTTCAACCCCGCGCCAACCCCTCCCCCCGCGCCGCTGGAGCACCACCCCGTGCCGGAGCACCGCCCCACGCCATCCACCGCCCCACGCCGGAGCACCGCCCCACGTCGGAGTAGCACCCCACGCCAGAGCACCGCCCCACACCGTCCACCACCCCAAGCCGGAGCACCGTGCCGTCCATGCCAAGCTGGAGCACCGCGCCGTCCAAAGCACCAAGTCGTCCGTCCCACCACCGAGGCCTTTAGGAGCGCGCAGACAGCTGCTTTCCCACCCCCACGGTCAGTGTGTGGCTCACTGCTTGCTACGTGTCTGATGAAATGTCCCACAGCTGCTTACTTGAATCAGTTTGATCATGCAGTGTGTGCTGTCATATAGTTTGATCATGCAGCTGTGAATGCTAGAACCTAGGTTTGCCACACACTTGTGAAAGAACCTCGCGCCGATGGTTGGGGGATTTATAGTGAGACTGAAGACTCTTAGACATCTCTAGGAGTATATCCAAAAGTCTTAAATTGGCTCTCTAAATCATCATTTGGTTTTTAACGAATAAAAAATATTCTTTATATCTTTCCTACATCTAACAACTATTACTAAGGCACGTGAATAGCTATTTTCCAAACACTCCTATCTATGCAATGGTCGTGTGTTATTCGTAAATATATTAAATTGTATAAGAATACATCATGTTTGAATGACAACCTAATTTACTTAAATGTATAGGCAACCATGGCATGGTATGTAGTGCATGTTGGTCACATGCCTGGGATTTATCGAACCTGGGAAGATTGCTATGCTCAAGTCAATCGCTACCCTAGTAATTTGCACAAAAAATACAACACAGAAGCTGAAGCTTTGAGGGCCTACTATAGTCATCCGGCCAACCTTGCAAACCATGGGCAATCGGCCTACTATGGTCCAATGAATGCAAACCATGGCCATCCGTTGGCACTGGAGATCGAAGAGAAGCCACCCGCCGGAGATGTGAAGATTAGGATAATTGCTCCTTGGTCATGGAAAGATGTCATGCTTTTATTTATGGCTATGTTCATCGCTTTTCTTATTTCGAAGTTGATGTAGTCTTAGTTTCATAGAAGATTAGGTGGACTTTGTTGTTTGTGGTCAATCAAACAATGAATTTGTTCTAGGTGAACATATGCTATTATTTGACTTTGTTGTATGTGGACTTATTATTAGACTTTGCATTAAACACATTATATATATATATATGAACATATGCTATTAGTAGTTGTCTGCGGCCAAAACTAACCACGATCGTGTCACAGCTATGACTCATTGTCGCATGTTACCCCCGTTGCCAAAGAACTGATCGGCAACAACAAGCGACTGATATCGCTAGGACAGGAGAGCTGCATGATCCGACAAACGGTGACGGTGTCAATCAGGTCGGTGAGAACGAGCAACCATGGACCCCGTCCGGCCTGCTCGATCTGGGTCAAAATGACCAAGATAGCTAGGTAACTTTGGTATCATGTCACTATGTAGCCACACAAGCTAATCTATTGAGGATCATAGCTTACTTAGTGTCTCTAGCAGGAGCCTCCGCCGGCCAAGGAGCCAGAGGGTTCGGGTAGCAGGAAGGCTAGATCCAAGCGAGGCGTGTCAAAGATTCCTATTGGTAGGAATGCACACTGGCACATTACAGAGTTCAATGAATTCAGAGATCCACTCTCACCACCTATAGCTTTGACCAAATACAAGACTATCCTCGGGTTACTTGTTAGGGACTTCATCCCAATTAAGTACAGGAAGTGGATTGGGAAAGATGATGACCGGTGGAGGGTTCCCGAAAGCGAGAAGGATTACATATGGGATGTCAAGATCCCAGAGTATTTCACCTTCCTAGCTGAGTATGACAGGGAGTTAGTCAAGAAAAAAGCAAAAGAAATCATGGGGACATGCTTCAAGAATTTCAAGGGGACATTGTACAAGAATTTTGTCCTCCAAAATAAAGAGCCAGATTTCGATGGTCGAAAGTTTAGCAAGCAGAAAGACTTCTGACAGGATTTCAAGGAATACAGGTTATCTGAGGAGTACTTAGAACTGAGCAGGAAGAATAAGGAGAATTCGCAGAAAGCGATGAATCCTCATCATCTCGGCTCTCGTGGCTACGCCAAAAAGATGCCAGAATTTGAAGCAGAACTTCAAAAGATGGATCGCCTTGCTGAGGAAGGCGTTCAGGTTGAGACCACCGAGTGGGAGCCCAGATTGGTATTATACTGTATGGGGAGAAATGTACGGCACGCCGAGGATGGGAGCTTGAGCTCCTCAAATCAACCCATGAGCGAACTCATTCAGAGGATCTCCCAGGTAACTGAGGAGGTGAGGCAAGGGACTCGCACTTCTAATAGGGAGAAAGACGCGCTCACCCAAGCACTCGGATCCAAGGAGCACCCTGGTCGCACTAGAGGAACAGGTGTTGTTCCTTGGAAACTAGCATTCCCCCAAGAATCTAACAATTACCGGAGCCGCTCGAGGCGTAGAGCGGAACATGAGGCAGAGTATTTGAGGAGACTAAAAGAGATGGAAGACAGAATGGAAGCACAGATTGAGGCGACCGTTGAAGCGCGAGTCGAGCAAATTTTGATATCCAAGGGGTCAGTAGTACCACAAAACCCTACTTCTAGTGCCTTTAGCCCACAGTTTAGGGGTCGTAGCAGCTGCGGATCGACCCCGCTCGACGAAGAAGAGGCGAATGTGCCTCATCCGATGGATGACATCACTGAACCCGTCAATGTTAGGTTGTACATCCGTCAGGAATGGACAAAGGACAAGGTGGCGCTCGGCCAGGCCTGGCCTGCGGGAGACGGGACAATTAATGGCCACCCAATTTCACTAGGGTATGCTCACGTCACCATTGACAGAATACTTGATAAGAAATTTAACAAGATACCCATTGAGTACCCCGTAGCGGAAGATAGGCCGAAACTTGGTCAAAACAAGGGCTCTCAAGTGGCCTAGCGCAAGCGCTTCATTAAGCTTGACCATCAATATTCGTCTGATGATGAGGACGACTACGAGTCTTCACCCACCCCTGATGATCACTCACCATCTCCCAACAGAGATCACTCCCCTCCTCATCCGGAGCCATCACCCCCAAGAAGACAGAGGTCTCCTTCTATTCCTCCTCGTCCGACTCCATCTTCATCATCCTCGAGAAAAGAGACTCCTCCTCCTCCTCTCCCTCCTCCTCCATCTTCATCAGCGCCGGGAAAACAGAATTCTCGTCATCATCCTCCTCCTCCACCTTAGCCCAAAACAAGATCAAGGACATCCTCGTAGTCGTAGAAAAGGTCCTCGGATTCGGTTGTTAATGCTCCCAAAGTGGACCAACAGAAAAGAAAAAGGCCGTTCAGTGGCAGTGTTACCACCTTGATGAAACAAAAATTTACAGCACACATCTCGAAGGAAGATTGTGTTAGTTTCTTCGATCTCTATGCCTCACTGCCTTCGTATATGTTGAAGTCCGAATTCGAAAGGCAAACACAGAATAAATACGCTACAACAAGAGACGAAGAAATACACAATAAAGATTTAAGGAATATACAGAAGTACGTTGAAGACAACCCAGGATTAACCATGGAAGAGGTCGCGAACATCTATTATGATGTACAAGGGACGGGAACACCGGCAATGAAGTATGAAAGGGGCAATCTTTTGGTTCCCGATGACGAGTATAAAAATCTGACAACATATATGTGCCGGTTGCATGAATATTACATGGCTCAAGCAACAGAGACGGACGACTTTGGTTTTGAGGTTATTATCCGTTTGCCACATGTTTTCCATTATCCCGAAGAAGAGAAGTTCGATGTCGAGTGGGAGTGCTTGTTCCAGCTATACCAGAAACGCGATCTCGATGTTCAAATGTTGACGCTGTGGACTATGTAAGTACCCTACACGCGTGATATTACAATTAACTACTCTCTCGAGACAAATTGTTAACTTTTGAACACTTCCCATGACTTTGTATAGGTGTATATCAAAATTTTGCATTATAAAAAGCAAATGCGATTACATAGGCTTCTTGGACCCCTTGCGAGTCAATGAGAGGACATGTCTAGGCCTCTATGGATGTGACATGGAAGACCTGAAATAGAGATTGATTGCTGTTTTCGACGAATTCACGATGAAGAAGAAAACCCACATACTTCTAGCCTACAACTGCGAGTATGTGTTCTCGGCTTTTAATTTTATGCTTCTTTTTTGGTTAAGATTATTCGATAATTAGGATTATGTGATTATAACAACCATTTCGTCTTCATTTGTGTCAATCTTGCCAAAAATCTAATCAAGGTGTGGGACTCGAAAAAAAAACCATTTTATCATCTGGATGCACCGGTGGCAGTGCTGAATTAGTAAGCGATCCTAATAACATATTATTTTCTAGTCACACATACCGCTTTCTAATGTTTCTCCCTTTAATGTTGCTCAGTGTCCGAAGAAGACATATTGGTGGGACGCAGGTCCCATTGAAGGTTGTCGAAATGGAGGGTAAGTACCTGTCACAACCGGCGGGAAACAATGAATGTGGGTTTTATGTAATGTGGGCAATGCTTCACTACATCGGCGGGAAATCGGAAGAAGCCAATAAGTTGTGTGTATAATCCTCATTTTATTTATATCTGTTAATAATTCAACAAAATGATTTACTATTCCTCTTTGGATATCATCTATTTTAAACGACAGCACAAGAAATATAACCACCAAAGGCTGTTAGACATGGAGATCGTCGCACTACAATCGGAGCTCGCAAAGTTCATCTTAGCCGAGGTATTGGAAAAAGATGGAGTATTTTCCATTGCACAACCCGTGAGGTACAAGGACCAGTATGGCCCAGAGCGGCTCACCAGATTATTGTAAGAAGTCCGAGAAGCACTGCACAATCTGTGATTTCCGAGAACATTTCTTTTTTGTTTTGAGGGATCGAGATCTGGATAAGAACATTTGAACTGTAACCGTAACATTTGTAATGTTTAATATTGATGGACCTGTCGTCTACGTAGCGTATATAAAGCGAAACTCGATTCCACGAAATAATATAAATTAAAATCAATTATAAAACAATAAAATGCCAATGGGCCATCACTGGCGGTTGGCAACGAACCGGCAGTGTTGTCTTGCTCAACACTGTCGGTTTAAGCTATGAACCCACAGTGTTGTCTTTCTCAACACTGTCGGCTTGAGCCATGAACCGACAGTGTTGTCTTGCTCAACACTGCCGGCTTGAGCATGAACCGACAGTGTTGTCTTGCTCAACACTGCCGGCTTGTGCCATGAACCGACAGTGTTGGATTGCTTAACACTGTCGGCTTGAGGCATGAACCGATAGTGTTGTCTTGCTTAACACTGCCGGCTTGCGCCATGAAACGACAGTGTAGGCTTGCTCAACACTGTTGGCTTGAGCCAAGAACCGACACTCTTGAAGCAAACATCACTGTCGGTTGGGACTACAAACCGGCAGTGTTGTTCAACTATACACTGTCGGGTGGAGCCAGGAACCGACACTGTTTCCTGTAGATCAGGGTCGGTTTTTAAGAACCGACAGTGATGTCAACCCCCATCACTGCTGGTATGCCACTGTCGGTTCAAAATCCGGCAGTGATGTCCAGATCTGGGGTAGTGTATCCAACTGTGTGCACGATGTTTTGGGTGAGTGTGCATTCATGTATGAAGTGGTTTACAAGCGGAGAAGTGATTTTACCAAACCGTTAAAGATCCTCTAACATGTGTCAAATGAGAAACACTTCCACAGGGCTCCGGAGGAGCCGCTAGCATTGTTACTTTTATACAGAGTTAAAATGGTAATTTTAAGTTGGACCACGACCATTGCAACATAATCTGTTGCTTGGAGGAAGAACACGTTTTAGCAACAAACCAAAACTTTTTTCGAATTTATCAAAACAATGTGAATTGCAGTGATGGGAGATTATAATCTCATTATCATATAAAATTCCTACAAATATTTTTTTCTAAAATTTTAGTATTTAATATGAATGGTACCCAATTCTCTATACTATTTGTTGCAGATCCACCACGTATATCAGTACTATAAATAAAAGAAAATAGTGGAACAAAAGGGCAAGCTTGCTCAAAACTAGTCCAAGTTGGGGTATAATATATATATATATATACTTCAATGTCGATGCATGCAGACGTACTCACATGGTAGGTGCTACCTTCTATAAATAGCATGTCTCACTGACCATAAGATGTAGAGCTCCACTAACCATATTCTATCGTAATTCGTATCAACTCCATGTTACAAGTTGCACCAAGTTGATATATATTCAAAGAAGAGAAGACAGCAGGATTGCAGGAAGAAAGAATTGGAAAATACAGGATTGGCAAAGCAACAATGGTGTGCGGCCAACCAGCAGATTCCGCGGCCAACTGATGGAATAGACAATAGTACTGTCAGATTCAGAACACACTAGCTAGAGAATCAGAAAGAAGGCAACACATTGCATTTTACTGCAAATGGGATTCAGAATTCAGATACAGGGAATAATTTTAGTTACCATGGAAACTAGCTAGCAACAGTTGGATCATCTCACACTGACAGCATCGTAGATCATCGATAGACCTTATCGAGATTTGAGAGACCTGATTGTGCCTATGATACTGGCTGTGAAAATCTCAGAGGCGCGTATGGTGGTAACGTCGGCCTCCTGATGGCGGAGGTCACGACGGCTGCGTGTTCTATTGCATAGCGAGGAATTGCCCCTCGCGTGGCTTTTACAGGGGACTGCGCCAGGAGAGTCAGGCCTGAGATCTCGGTCTCGGTTAGTTTCCTTGTACAACAAACTCTATCTTTAGTAACTATACAACCTCCGAGATCTCGGCCTTCCAAGTCCTGCACACAATTACCGTGCCATGCACATTTACATATCAAGATAACCTTCTATCTTTAACACTCCCCCTCAATCTAAACTTCTCAAGTTGAGATTGTTCTTAAACATTTCTAATTGCCTTACCGATAATGGCTTTGTGAACCCATCTGCAACCTGGTCTTTAGTTGATATAAAATCAATGACAAGTAACTTTCTTGCTACCCTTTCACGCACAAAATGATAGTCGACTTCTATATGTTTTGTTCGAGCATGAAAAACTGGATTAGCAGAAAGATACTTAGCTCCAATATTATCACACCACAACTTGGCTGCTCTAGGCGCCTGAATCCCTAGCTCATACAGCAAAATCTGTATCCACATCACCTCTGCAGTTGCATTTGCCACAGCCTTGTACTCAGCTTCTGTACTTGATCTTGATACTGTAGCTTGCTTTCTTGCACTCCAGGCTATGAGATTGGAACCCAGAAAAACTGCAAAACCTCCAGTAGACCTGCGATCATCCAAGTCACCTGCCCAATCTGCATCTGAAAATGCACTCACCAAAAGTGAAGAGGTTTTACAAATACGAAGTCCAATCTTCATAGTATGTTTCAAATATCTGAGAATCCTTTTTACTGCTGCCCAATGAACATTAGTTGGTGCATGCAGGTACTGACAAACTTTATTCACAGAGAAGGATATATCTGGTCGTGTCAAAGTCAAATACTGCAATGCACCTACCACACTCCTATAAGCCGTGGCATCTTTTGGTCCAAGTGGAATACCTTCATGTGCAGACAATTTTTCTGATGTGGACAAGGGTGTGCTCATTGGTTTGCAATCCATCATGCCTACACGCTGAAGTACATCTCTAGTATACTTCTCTTGTGTCAAGAGAATCCCATCCTTTATCTTGTTCACCTCTATACCAAGAAAGTAGCTTAACTCTCCAAGATCTTTGAGAGCAAACTCCTTTCTTAAATCTTGCAGCAGGCATGTGGTTGCTTCCTGAGTAGAACTAGCCACAATAATATCATCAACATAAATAAGAATAAATATAGTGACTGGACCTTTGTGATAGAAAAATAATGATGTGTCTGCCTTTGATGCCTTAAAGCCCAAATCACACAACTTGCTGCTCAATCTTGAATACCATGCTCTTGGTGCCTGTTTCAAACCATAAAGAGCTTTATCTAATTTACAAATGTAATCTGGCTGTGTTTTGCTCACATATCCAGGAGGTTGACGCATATACACTTCTTCCTCTAGAAACCCATGAAGAAAAGCATTCTGTATGTCAAGTTGCCGCAAGCTCCATCCTCTAGATACAGCAATAGACAAGACTGTTCTAACAGTAGCATGCTTAACAACAGGACTGAAAGTATCCTCATAATCAACCCCATATCGTTGTTTAAAACCTTTTGCAACTAACCTGGCTTTATACCTATCAAGACTTCCATCAGATTTCCTCTTAATTTTATATACCCATTTGCAGTCAATAATGTTTACTCCTTTTCTTGGTGGAACTAGGTGCCAGGTCTGATTTTTAATCAAAGCATCGTATTCTGCATCCATTGCTAATTTCCAATCTTTATTGTTCATAGCCTCATCTAGAGTATGTGGTTCCTCAGAAACTGCAAGACACCCATACCTGACCGTGCCATCGGTGTAGATTTTAGGCTTGCGGACGCCATGCTGAAGACGCGTCCGAGGTGCAGGAGTATCCGGCGCAGCATCGTGATTAACCGTCTCATGATTGGTTGCTATTTCATGATTTTCAGCCTCGGTAGCCTCGGGCGGTGCAGTCGCTGTCGCCATCCCCCCGTCGCCCGCACACGGGAGATGCTGCGGCGATTGGCGTGGCCCAGCAGCATCCAGTGGGCCAGGGGCAGTCGGCCCAGTGGAGAGGGGCACACCTGGCTGGCGCCCGAGTGGCCAGACCGAGGAGAATTCCTCGGCCGTGCCAGAAACCGCGTCTGCGGTACCGGTGGGCGCCGATTCCGGCGCAGATCGGCCGGAAGTTGGCGCCGTATCGCTGTCGTGTCCAGCGCCTGGAGGGGAGTCTGTTGCTGCATGCCTGTTATCACATATACTTCCAAAATTTTGATTAGCGGTATTTGGAGAATCAAACACACCGTCATGTACTAGTTCCGCCCCAATTGAAGAAATAGGAACTAGTCCTGATGGGAGAAGATTTATTTCTGCACGCAATCGTGCTCCGGCATTTGGATGCAACTCGGAGAAGGGATAAATATTTTCATCAAACACAACATCGCGAGAGATGAAAACCCGACCGGTAGGAACATCAAGACATTTGAACCCTTTATGCAAGTTACTGTAGCCAAGGAAAACACACCGTTTAGAGCGGAACTGAAGTTTATGCTGGTTATAGGGGCGCAGATTAGGCCAGCAGGCAGAGCCAAATACACGAAGAGATGCATATTCAGGTGTCTGTTTATAGAGGCGCTCTAAAGGTGTAGCCTGTTGAAGGACTGTGCTAGGCAAACGATTGATGAGAAAAACAGCAGCAGCAAAGGCTTCATCCCAAAATTTCAGAGGCATGGATGCATGTGCTAACAAAGAGAGGCCAACCTCAACTATGTGTCGGTGTTTGCGCTCAACAATCCCATTTTGTTGATGCACATGAGGACAGGAAACATGATGGACAATGCCAATATTATCAAAGAAACTATGCAATTTTTGGTATTCTCCACCCCAATCAGTTTGCATGGTGAGAATTTTACGGTCAAATTGTCTCTCTACCATGGCTTGGAACTCATGAAATTTCTTGAAAACATCAGACTTGTACTTAATGAAATAAATCCATGTAAATTTACTGTAGTCATCAACAAAACTAACATAATATTTGTTTCTTCCAACAGAATCCATGGCAGGGCCCCAAACATCAGAGTGAACAAGCTCTAAGGGAAATTTAGAAACGCTGAAAGATCTACTATATGGAAGTTGACAACTTTTAGCCTGCTGGCAGGCATCACACACTGACTCCTTGTTTGACTCAGAAGAGCAAGGAAGATTATTACTATGAATAATTTTTGAAACAACTGGAAACGCTGGATGACCCAGGCGACTATGCCATCTAGACAAGGACGGCTTTACTACTCCAAACGCCTGCTTTATTGAATGATCTGATGGAAGGGGATACAGCCCTCGATGACATCGCCCTCTAAGGATTGTGTTCTTCGTGGCCCGATCCTTAATAAGAAAATAATCAGGGTGAAACTCAAGAAAGACTGAATTATCTTTAGTAAGGCGATGAACAGATGCAAGATTTTTCTTAGCGTTTGGAACATGAAGAACATTATTTAGATGCAAATCACGAGACTGGGCTGGAACAGTAGTATGACCAATGTGTTTAATCTCCATACCTGAACCACTGGCAGTGTGGATCTGATCACCACCGTGATACTTCTCACGGAAAGACAACTTCTCCAGCTCGCTCGTGATGTGGTCGGTCGCGCCTGAGTCAGTATACCAGTTGGTGTCGATGTTGTAGCCGGAACTTATAGCTGCAGCTACATGGCGCTCTTCTGGAACATAGTTCTCGTCGAAGCGGTGCCAGCACTTGTTCGCCATGTGCCCCCTTTTGAGACACACCTGACAGAGGGGGCGCTCATCTACGCCTCCAGATGGAGGGCGCTGGCTGCCTCCTCCGCGCTGTTGTCCACGGCCGCGCGTGAAGCCTCCGCGACCGCCGCGTGAGCTGCCACGCCCACGGTTGTTGTTGAAGGAGTGGCGCCCGCCGTTTGATCCAGACCGGCCGCCCCTGTTAGCTGCATTAACAGAGGCGCCAGTTCCATCTTGGAGTTCAAGCCGTGTCTCAAAGCTGAGGAGTTGAGAATACAATTCCCCAACCGAGATCGGCTCAGCACGACCAGTGACAGATGTGATCACTGGGTTGTACTCGGCATCTAGCCCATTGCAGATGTGGGCTATCAGCTCCTCATCATCCAGCTTCTTGCCGGCTGCTGCCATCTCATCTGCATAATTCTTCATTTTGGCGACGTAATCTTGAATGGACATGTTACCTTTCCTGGTGGTGGATAGTGCAAGTCGTACGTTCATTGTCTTGGCACGATTTTGAGCAGAGTACATCCGCTCAATCTCGCCCCATGCTTGCGCCGCTGTGGTGGCGGTGCCGATGTGGGCGAATGGCTCCTTCCCAACCGAGGAGAGGATCAAGCCTAGGACCTATTGGTCTTTGGCAAACCACTCTGTGAAAGCGGGATTGGGCGTCTTGACGATGGTCCCGTCGGCCTTCTTCTCTTCAAGCTCGGCATCTGGAGCTCCGGTCTTGCCGGTGAGGAAGCCCTCCATGAGGGCGCCGCGCACGGCGGTCAGAACCTGCGCCCGCCATAGCGCATGGTTCATTTTGCCCAGCTTCTCGGTGATCTGGACTCCGAAGAATGGATTCAGTACGCTTAGATTCATCGCCATGGCAACCTAGGCTCTGGTACCATGTGAAAATCTCAGAGGCGCGTATGGTGGTAACGTCGGCCTCCTGATGGCGGAGGTCACGACGGCTGCGTGTTCTATTGCATAGCGAGGAATTGCCCCTCGCGTGGCTTTTACAGGGGACTGCGCCAGGAGAGTCAGGCCTGAGATCTCGGTCTCGGTTAGTTTCCTTGTACAACAAACTCTATCTTTAGTAACTATACAACCTCCGAGATCTCGGCCTTCCAAGTCCTGCGCACAATTACCGTGCCATGCACATTTACATATCAAGATAACCTTCTATCTTTAACACTGGCAAGCGCAGCAATCACGGAGATGACGGCTACGATGACTTTCACATTCCTGTAAACAAACGCGTGCAGCTTGGTCCACGTCCTCCTGTTCACCTTGTAGTCCTCGATCTCCTCCATGGTGCGGACGTAGCGTGATCCAAGGCGCAGTCCCTGGACGCTCGTCAGGAAGCGGAGGGCCTCCCTGTTGGTGAGCCCTCCACCTCCCTGTCCACAAGCATGCCGAGGAGGAGGAGATACGAGCAGACGGCCGACGCCTCGTCCTCGGCGTCGTGAAAGCTGGGGGTCACGCACAGCTCAAGGGCCGCCATGTTGAGCAGCACGCTGGCGCGCGTGTCGTCCAGGGACAGTGGCGACAGGGAGAGCTCGGCGAAGAGGTTCCCTTTCTTGTTGACGCCCATGTAGACGAGCTCGGTCGTCTTGCTGGCCGTCAGCGTGATGCCGATCTCGGCGAGCTCGATGGCGCTCACGGAGAAGGACATCGACTCGGTCTCCGGTAGTGTAGGCAGCTTGACGTCACTTCTTCCGACGATGTAGTACCGGAGGAGGCCGAGGAGGTGCGGCGGCTCAAATGCGTCGTCCATGACGAACGGCTTCTCGTGCCGGTCCTTGCGGTCCTGCAGACAGCCTCGCAGGGAAGCGACGAACTCCTTCAATGGCACGGGCCTGAACGCCATGACGGCCCTGACCACCGGCCATGGGAGCTGGTTCTCGAGCTGCCTGATGTCGTGATAGACGTCTTTGTCGTTGGCGTCGAAGAAGCTACGCAGCGCCGGGTCCATGTGGGCAAGGCCGGCGTCGGTGCACGTGAGCATGTACTGCACCAGGAAGCAAGCGTCGTAGAACATCATGGGCAGGAACACGTCGTCGCCGATGCTGTCCACCACGTTCCTGTCATAGATGCTCCGGGCGTAGTCGGCGACGGCGACGTCCGCCCCATAGACCTCCTCGGCTGAGCGGCCTGACTCCATGATGCAGTGGTATGCAGCCACGTGCTTCACCTTCTCCGCCGCCTTCAGGTGGTCTCGGCCGTGGTGGTATGGGCCGATCGACACCGTCATCGGAACGGTGTACAGTTCACCGAGAGATCGAATTCTTGCTGGGTACCTGTGCATCTTCATCTTCATCATGTCCACGTCGAACTTGAACTCACGCGCGGCTTTATCGAACACATGGATCGGATTGCTGTAGATGTTCGTTTCCATGTTGTGGAAATCGGCCTGAAACTCTTGTGCTGCTTTCTCGATCTCGATCCGATCATTTTGTGTGGCTGATGCACACTCAACCAGCTGTCCTCTGCTAGAGCTAGTAGGAACATATGTTTGGAGGCAGCTACCGTATATCTCAGTACCCGCCGACTCCACTACCACTGGGAGGCTAGCAGCGCATGCACATACTTCTGGTTCCATTGCCATGCTCCAATGTGCTAGCTGAAACTCAGCTGGCTGCATGCCCCAATATGTCAGCTGAATGTCGCAAGGCACCCATCCTGCATCTGGTTCCATGGAACAATCTGCCACCCCCAGCTGCGTGTATTTGCTGCAGAAAGTTCTGCGCTGGGAAAGAATAAACGAAGAGTGAAAAAAGAGCTAGAAACACATCAGGACAAATATCATAGCGGAAACACAAACTAATGGTGAGAAAGGAAAATCTTACAGCCAGGCAGAAAGAAGCACAGTCACGCAGCCATGTGGAAACTCCTCTTATATAGCATAGACAGACCGGCGGCCGGCCATGTGAATGACGTCTATCCTATTCACTCGAAGTGGTCAATTGGACCATGTTTAACATAATGGTTGGCGAAGATTCTTTATCTTACTATGTTCCATTCAAAGCAATGGTCATGTATTCTAGCCCCACATGCAAACAAAACAAGATGAAAACATATGTGCCTCAGCTGGCAAAATTTGGTGAAACAAGCTCCACTGCTATTTGGTGTTGTGTTTGTCTATATATGTGTGCATAACCATTATTCGGGCTAAATGCTCACTTAAATGGATAAATTAAATGGCGATTTAAACAGAATAAATGATCGATTGACAGGAAACGCCGTACCACCATGCAACGTTTAAACGGTGTGCCAACAGGCTAAACGACCATTTAACGACGTAGGCCATGAAAAATCTGTATGGTTAATTTGATCTTTAAAATGGATTTTGAGAAAGCGCATAATAAAGTCAAATGAGGCTTTCTTTATAACATACCTCATAGATGAAAGAACTTTTAGCTTATATGTAAAGGGTACAATAATAATATAACTATTTACTACTTAGCAATTTACTTGAAGGATCCAACGAGGACTCTCTGCTGCTGATCGATTTTGTTATGGGCCGAAATTTGCATCCGAGCAGGGGCCTAATCTGGTTGGGCTCGGACGAGACAAATTAAAGGGCCGGCCTGCTCAATGAATTCGGATCATCGGGATCGTCGGCTATGATTCCTATCAAAGCAGTCGAGTCGTCCAAAGATCTAATAAAACGAACAGAAGCGATCGCGACGACCTAATCCCCGAATCCCTCCTCCAATCCAACCCCAAGGAACGAAGAAAGCCACACGAAGTGCGCGGGCGGGCGGATGGGTGGCGGCGATGCGGATGCGGTCCGCCGCGTCGAGCGCGCCCGCTGCGAGGTGCGTCGATCAATCCCCAAGTGCCCGCCCCCCTCGTTTCTCTTCCTTCTCGTGATGCCGGGCAGTCGACCATTGTTCCGGTTAATGAACTCGTGCTACTGCCGCTAAATCGAAGCTTCGTAGGGCAAAAACAAAACAACAACAACAATAATGTACTGCCAACTCGGATTTGTCAGTGCGATCGAAGTCAACCTCGTTTTTTTTAATGCACAGAATGTTCAAAGTTGCGAAGCTTCTTGTAGGGTTTGGTGTACAGGTGATGGTTACAACTGTGAATTCAACAAATTAGTTAAGGGTTGAAGCAAATTGTGGACTGATTTTTGTGTGTGTGTGTGGACTGCATTACTTGCTCAGATTTAATTGAACCATATTAATTAATTTATTTGTTGCAACCATTTCAATCGCCTCCACATCCAGACGCAAGGGACGACTCAACAGGTGCGAGTTGCGCTATTGTTTAAAGTTTAATTAGTCCAAACAATTAGTTATTGTAGATTAGCTATAAAATTAGTCTCCTCGCAAAAAAAAAGCTATAAAATAATTTATACACCAGTCAAATATTTTTATCCTGCAAATATAGGTTTGCCTTTTTAAGCCTCCTTTATCTATATATGGACAGGATTATTTGGTTTACTGCTTTCTAACCTTATTCTTTTGTTTTCTTTGAATTAGTTCAATTCCTCTTTCATGGAGCCACAAGCTATTCCTCCACAGGTTTTTTTTGTTGTTGTTGTTGTAATAGTCTAGTGTCAGCAAATGTTGGTAACTACCACAAACTTTATTTCATAATAAACATTCTAATATTTCTAACTTGCAAATATAGTTTACGCTGCAGTCTTTAGTTTTTAAAGGACTCTTATCTTTAATTTGCCTTTACAGGATCTTGTTCCGTATGCATGCAGACTGAAAAGTTTAGTTTGTTGCTTGCTAACCATATTCATTTGTGTGCATCAGTTCAATTTCAATTCCCTTGTCTTCCAGCCACACACACTACGACTCAACTGATGACACAAGAGGTATGACTTCTTTTTTTGTTGATTATTATTTACTCTGTGCCTTCAATCTTCACGTATTGATATAAATATTGTGCGAACATTAATTTTTACCTCAGGCTACTCTGTTCGCTCGGCGTGTTTACGTTAGTGGCCTTCCTCCCTCTGCTAACGAACAGGTCCGTACTTTCTTTTTAACCTCAAACGGGGAAAAACAACTATTCATATACTGCCTAAGTAAACAAACTCAAACACTGTTCCGAATAATCTGCAACTGTTGGCTAAATTGGATTCCTTTCTGCAGACACCTTTGATTCGCTCATAAAGGTATGTTTCCTTTGTTGACATTGGTCATTGTTTGCCCGTCCGAGTAATGCACTGACCAAGGAAAACGGGTGCACTTGACAGAGTCTGGATATTAAGGCGTCGAATCAAGCAAAGAGGATCCACGAGCAACTGAGTACTCATGTGACTCAGATTGAGGCGAGACACGCTGACCAGACGAAGTATTACCAAATGTGCAATGAGACATTCGTTGATGCTGAAGTGAAGCGCTTTGTGTCATGCAGAATCTTCAAGCGCAACTTGTCGAAGTCGAGCGTGAAAAAGAAGAGCTCCGAGGGCAGCGTGACGCCGCCTTTACTCGCGAGAAGAAGGCCACTGAAATAGCCGAGAAGGCTAAGACCGAGTGGAAGAAGAATCACGAAACTCTATCTAAGAATCTGGAGAGTAAGTTTCCTATCTCTTTATCTTGCATTTGCCTGTCTTAAACTATAAATAAGCCCTATATTGCTCATGAGCTTGTCTGTTGTAGCAATGGAGGCTCGGGTGAAGAAGGCGGAGGAGGGTGAGTACGACCGGCGGAGGGCCTGCAACCTCAAGCAAGATGAGCTGGAAAAGGTAGAAGCTGCTGAGAAAATCCTTGCAAGGGCAGAGCAAATCCGTGCCGGTGCTGACCGAGATCTTCTGCAGGCAATGACTACTACACGGGATCATGCTGCCTTGGCTGTAGTCAAGTCTGAGTTACAAGATCTCCAGGATGCAGCCGAGCCTATACTCGGCATGTTCCCACCTGAAGGTGATGAGAGCATGTCGCTGCTTGATCGGATGAATGTGACGCCTGGGAGAATCAAGCAGTATATGCGAGAGCTGGCTCACAGTGTGGTGGCTGGCATACTGACGATCGTCCGCCTACATCTGCCGTCAAGCGACCTTAAGATAGTCAAGAGTGGACCACTAGCGGATACCAGACAGTGACTTCCAGCCGCGGAGCAATATGTAGAGGACATAGTCGTTGATTATGTAGAACACCTGAAATTTGAATGGGCTCAGCTTCCCAGTGTATCAACAATATCACACGGATAAGGCTTGATATTTTGTAGCTTTTACGAGTAATGCCATGTTAGTCTACTGTATAGACTTTATATCTGAGTAGCTTCCTATCGGAGAGCATGCGGCGACGAGTAGTCGACTTTTAGGATGACAGCGACTAAGTATCCGTGAGCTTGCTAAACTTCGTAGGATTAGTGGATCCCCTGAGCATTGTAGGGCGTGATTGAACACGTCCTCACGGGCTTAGTAGTCGTGAAGGACGGGTCAGCTTTTTCTAGGATCCCAAAGTGTCGCTTATAAGTCGCAGAGATGTTTGGTGGTGTGATAACCGACCTATCTCTCATGTGGACGCTATTGACCGTATCTCGATAGACTTGGGAGTCGTGAAGGACAGGTCAGTCCTGGTGCTTACCTTAAGCACATAGGTAAGTGACCTAGTCAACCGCGTCTCATCAGGCACTGGGCCGTCAAGGACAAGTCAGTCTTCTTTGTGTCGCAGCTAGAATGCGGTACTGGAGTCCTTGTTAGTCCGGGTTGACAGGAATTAGCCTACCGGCTATATGTCAGGGTGCGACGGTCGCTATTCGCGGAGATGTGTAGCTGCCTGCCGGCTGGCTTATCTCTAATGGACATGATAGCTACGTGGCTAATAGTCTGAAGGCGTGAGCAACTCTTGGTTGCGTGCCGAATGCGAAGACCCTTCAGTCGCAGAGATGGGTGGCAGCGTGATAGCGGGCCTATCTCTTCTTTACGATGCGCAGCACGGTTACATCGAGCTTGCCTGCTCTTGTTCTTCCTGATCCATGCCGCCTTGGCTTCTTCCGACTCCCCATCAACAGCCGGAGTATCGGCAGAGATCTGTCCGAGTGATTCATCATCCCAGTTGACGTCAGGTCGCTGAGGTGGGTGACAAAGCACGAAAACTTCTGGACTAGGACCATAGAAGATGGCACTGTGGGTACCGGATTCTGCCATTGAAGCGTTTGAGAGAATTTCAGTAGAGCCCTCTTCCTCCAGGTAGGAAGTCTGGATCTGACTTGGAAGGGAAGCCGCGTGGTCATGCAGATCATCCTAGAAAAAGGTGATGAGTCCCTGACAGGTAAGACTCCTGGCCAGTGGACAATGTTCCCCTCTGTAGTAGAAGAGAAAACGAGACCCGCCTGAGCGCCTGCCAGAGGCACCTCTTAGTCTGATCGCATCAGCTTTGGGATTGACTCCTGATATGTAGCAGATGCGTTTCGAAGTCCATTATGAATTGAGCTTGAGCGCTGGTGCGAGCGTAGCAGGCTGAGAGTCTGACTCGGACAAGTTGGCCGTGACCGAGTAAGATCCTGACTCCTCCTGATGATTCCGAGTCCGAGTGGAACCCGAAATTGAAAAGTTGTCAATTTTCCTAACGAGAAGATCCAGCGTGTCCTGAGAGCTTGCTGGGAAGCCACGATCCTCTAGAAACTCCATCAAGCGACTCTGAAGCTCGCCACTGATGTCCGCCGTGCAGGTTCAGGAACCGAAGACAAAGGTTGATCCCGCTGGGAAAATCATGATGATATCCATTGAGCTCTCGATTGCGAATTCACCGAAAACCCCTACCTGGTGCGTCAGCTGTCGGTGTTCGATGATCGACAACAAGTCATGGGTATACCAGGGGCGGCGTATGCAGAACTCGGCGGTGAACGCAAAACAGCGATTTATACTGATTCAGGACGCTTGGAAGCATAATACCCTACGTCAGGCGTGTTGCCTTGCGTTGGATTGTATGATATGCGATGTGTTACAAGGGGGTGCCCTGCCTCTCTTTATATAGTCCAAAGGACATGCGCATAATCTAGTCCTAGTCGGATACAACAGGAGAGTCCTAATCTAATTACAGAGTTAGTCTCCCTAGAGCCCGACTAAGTTGGTTCTTCATAGCTTGGAGTCCACGCCACTTTGTCTCGTGTTTTCAAGCAAACCTTGAGCTGGGCCCAAGCCCATGGGGAGTAATCGGCCTCATGAGGGATCCTCTGGGTCCTAGTTAGTATCATCATGCATTATGACAAGATGGGTATCGTCATCTTCCCTTGCCTCTGGTGCATTTGTACCTTCCTAGTTGCTTGCTTCTGTACGTCTCTCACCATGATGATCCCAAATCGTATAGTTCTCCATGAAACCCCTTCTTATTAAGTGTGATTTTATTGCATTTGGATCACGAGATACTATACAGTTCCGACAGTCACAACAGGGACAATATACATCCTTTGTCTGCTTAATCAAAGCATGTCTTTTAGCGGCTTCAATAAAACCATTCACATCTTGTATGTAGAAAGCTTCGTATCTTTATTTCGTGTACATCGATGACCTGTCCATATGTGGCCTTCGAAGAGAAAAGGTATATTTCCATCAAGATTTATTCGCATACTGTCTAAGTTTTTTTGTACAAATATTATATTATTATAGACCTAGAGCTTAAAAAATGATATAAAAACGCTATGTACCAAAAATGACTAAGTAAATATACAAATTAACTAGAGTTCATGTGAGCCAAGTAAATTGGACAAAAATGAGTCTAAATTGCTTGAAAATTTAAAAAAAACAAACATCACTCACGTCTCTCTAGATCTCAAAGTGAAAGAAATTAGTGAAAGAAATGTATAGATAATTTTTGAAAAGAGTTTTGGAATGTTACAAGCTCACCTCTCCAACCCAACTCCTTCAAAGGTTCAAAGGGGAGAACCTCCCTCCTCTATTTTTGCTATTTATAGTATGCAAGTGATCTCAACAATGGTGCTCAGCAGCCCTGTGGCGAGGAGGAAGAAGGATATTTATGAGGGTTATTTTTAGGGGCAATTAACTAAGAGCACCGCCTCTGTACTGGATTTGAGACACGGTTCTCTTAAGAGAACCGTGTTTGAAAAATTTTCTCCACTAAAGACGGTTATGTAAAGATGACCATCACCAAAATCATATTTTCAGGGGCGGTTCTCTTAACTAAACCGCCCCTAGAAATGGATACGTTTCTATGGTTTTTTTTAATGAAATCACCCCTGAAAATGGATCTCCAGCGACGGCCAAGGAGCTACAGTGCCTCTTGTCAAGGTTAGAGGCGGCGTGCTAAGAAAACCGCCTCTGTTGGAAAAGGAAGGCGTTTGTAAAAATCTTTTTTGTATTAATGATTTTCATTGGCCTTTCACACTGACGGAAGCCTAAAATGCCAGTGAAAATGGATTTTGGACCGCCAGTACAAAGCTTCGCTGTACTACTGATTTAAGACTTGCCACTAAACAGACTTCTATAATCTACTTGATGTGATAGCACTGACGTTCGGCCATGGAATATATTTTTTTGTGTATAGTGTCATCGAGGATACTATGAGCCTTGGATAGATCCTGGCCGCCCCAAGGGCACCCGCACACTAGAGGGCCTTGACAAATGCGTCCTCAAGAGATCCTGGATCCATGTAGAGGATAGCGGATAAGGTTGGGTCCATGGTGGCAACCGTTGCACCCTCACTGGCGACAACATGAACTAGCTCCACCACCTATAGCAGCACCACTAGGTCCCCATGCACCTTCAATTTTTCACCACAGCTCCAGGGTACAGGTGCGGGTGCGATTCACCACCCACCACATCAGGGAGAGGGAAGAGAGGACACAAGAGAAAAGAGTATTAGTATCTGAGTCTAGAAAGAGAAGAAGGGCGACACAAGAGGAAATTACTATAACACTAGGCAAGTGTTTCAGTAGATAATAAAATATGTTACAAACTGTATATTCTACGACAATGGAATTGTTAGAACAGAAAATCATTATAACACACTAAACAAAAATTCTCATAGGTAAGTAAATGTGTCAATAGTGTAGTAACGCTTTTATAGAACAACACATATCTGGTGCTGAGTTCGAATCCCACGCACGCACGTGAGAGTGCTACCTAGTTGGGCCAACCTCAAGGCTTGGCAATCAGATGCCTCCCCAGATTAATTTTTTTGATATTTTTGTGCCATGTTTTCATTTTTCCGATACAAGATACATGTTGTGGCTGAATTTGTACACAACCAACACCCACTACCATATAACACATTTTCGGGAATTGTTGGAATCAAGTTTCGGAGTCGGGTCTTCCAACCGCCTCAATTAGTGAAATTAACAGAAACCATTTCACATATGTGAGCAGGCTGTCCACCTGTGTTAACTAGTATAATGCCCGTGCTAACGCTACAGCAGAACATAGTCAAACAAATCAAGAAACTAAAAGGCTAAATCCACCATTGCCCTCAAGCTCAAAATACAACTACTGAAAAGAGTCAACAGACTAGCTTGTTTGCTGCAATTACACAATATATCAAGTACTTGCTTCATTTAAACGTTGTACGCTGCGACAATATCAACAACTGAAGAGAATTAACTAATCATTTATCGACTACCGTAATCTAATAACAATGAAGTGAATAATTTTTCTCTTCCTCTCGCGCCAGGAAATGAGAGGGCGAGGCAACCGCATGCACATCGTCCCACGCGCCCGCTCCTCTCGCTAGCTCAAGCTGGACCACCAGGGGACTGCACTCGCCTCTTGCTGGACCGCGCCGTGCCAGCCTCTGAGCCAGGGACCGCGCCGGCCGGCCGAGCGATCTAATCCATTGATTCTATAAAGAAATTTTCATATGCAATATTGTGAAAATATAGTGAGAAGCAATGAATCCACCATACCATAGGTTCTATCATTTCACAAGGGAAACAACAATGCCCTTTAGCCAAGAAGTAACCTCACATAGTATTAAAATCAGAAATTCAACATCCCTAGCAACATAGAGCATGAACAATTGAAAGTAGATATCATCAAAACGACCTTAGTTCATAGTCCACAAAATATTGCAAGCCTCTAAAGATAACTTGTAGTAGGGTTCGGAAAACAGGATAAGAAAGGAAAGACCTACTTTTAGATCTAATCACTTCTGTCCTCCAGAGATTAGCCAATGGCATTAGTTCTACGTGTTAGTGCCGTAACATCCGTTTTTATCTGACATACACATACCAACACCATGTGGTACGTTCTAGCTAGAGGCCTAGAGCTTGCTCGCGTGATGCCAATTTTTGCCAGCTCAGGCAAATGTCCCATCCTGTAGTTTGTGAATGTGTGGTTAGTATGCCTAATGCACATGCGTCTATAGTCTATATGCAGCCATTGCTTAGTAGATTGAGCAGCAACAGTGTCATCGGCATTATCAGTAGGCTGATGCTGTATAATAACATATGTATATCTGTCCCTGTACGTATGTTATTAATTCTTTGACATATGGAATACTGCATGGCTGGTCCTGGTGTAACATCCAAAAATTTGCACTCTTTGAAAATAGCCTAAAATGATTTATTTATGCATTATTGTGAGCATTCAAACTTAGGAAAATAATAATTTCTATGAAATTAAAATCAACTATAAGCCTAGACACATATTAATGCATTCATGCTGCTGCACTCTTATTTTTGTGACGATTGGTTTTGACCAAAATTGAAAAGGAATTCAAATTTTTTTGAAAATGGATTTGGAAAATCGTTAAGAAAAAGAAAAGGGAATTTTCTCCTCTCCCTCACTTTCCTCCATTCCGGCGTGTTGGCCCAGTTCCCGGCCCAGCCTACCTCCGCCTTTCTCCTTTCCCGCGGGTCATGCGCGCGCCCTTCCTTCTTGGGCCGGCCCAGCACCACGAAGGCACAGCACTGCTGCCGTTTCCTCCTCCCGCTCTGGCTGCCAGCTGGGGCCCACAAGTCGGGGGTCATCCCCAACCTCCCGCCGAATCGGGCGGACGCCCTTTGCTTATCCCGCCGTCGTCGCGCCCGGATTTCTCGGCTGTAACACCCTAAAATTTGCTTCTCTTGAAATAGAGCTAAAATGATTTAATTTTGTATTTTTATGCTAATGAAAACATGGGGAAATAATAAATTTTCATTAGATTAAAATTTATCTTAAGGTAGAAATGTGTTTGTTGCATTCATGCCGGTCGCACCTTGTGTTTCTATGTGCAAAATATGTGTTTTTTTAAATACGTTCGCCGCGCCCGGATTTCTCGGCTGTAACACCCTAAAATTTGCTTCTCTTGAAATAGAGCTAAAATGATTTAATTTTGTATTTTTATGCTAATGAAAACATGGGGACATAATAAATTTTCATTAGATTAAAATTTATCTTAAGGTAGAAACGTGTTTGTTGCATTCATGCCAGTCGACCACAAGAAGGCCCTAGGTGAGTTCGTCGTCTTCTCCTCTTATTCCCTGTGCTCTCGGCTCGTCAAACCTTGGCCTCTAGGACCCAAACCATGCGCTCCGGGGAGCTTCTCGCCGTCGGTAATGGAGCTCCGCCGCGCCGGTTTTCTTCTCCGGCCGGTGACTCTCTCTCCCCCTCCTCTCTAATCTGGGCCGTCCAGATTCAATCCAACGGTCCAAGATCGCCCATACCCCTTCGCGGGTTTATTTACAAAAGAGCCCCTGCAGTTCGCGTAATATAACCCGCAGTCCATGGCGCACTTCCAGAATACGTTTTCTTATTCCGAAAGCGTAGTTTCTTTCTAGTAGATTCAGAATACGTTTTCTCTTTCAGAAAACGTAAATCGCTCTGTGAGATTCAAAAACGTCTTTTTTTTCTTTTGAAAACGTAGTTTCTTCGGTTAGATCCAAAATACGCTTTCATCTATTTACAGTTTTGCCACTAGTCTTATTTAGGCCATAAAATCTTCGTTTTAACTCCGTTTTGATCTATTCAAGTTGCGTTAGATTCGTAATTGAGTAATCTACATGTTCATCCTACTGTTAAATATATTTTCAACTTTTAAAATTCGAGGTTAGATTTAATCTATTATTTTATTAAAGAAAATCTTGTTTAATTTATAACTTTTTCGTTATAGCTCCGACTATTCTGCAGCTTCACTGCCTAACTAGCACGCCGCAGAAGTGACTGAAGGGCAGAATAGTCAGGTAACCGGGATCTTTAGCAACAAGCAGGTTGTCAATTTGCATAGTGGAGAAATGAAGATCTCTAACGACAGTCGAGCTAGTGGGGTGTTCGAGCAAGTCGAGTGTGAGATTGAGGCTGATATCTACATGATGAAAAAGAAGATGCATAGATACCCTCCAAGCCTAAATGCACTTGAAGAACGTTATACCGTGCCACGATATGTGGCCATCGGACCTTACCATCACCACCGAGTCCATCTCAGGAAGGCGGAGAAGGTGAAGCATGCTGCTGCCATACGCTGCGTCAGGCAATCTGGCCACTTACTGGAGGAGCTGTTCTCCGCAGTTGCCTCCTGTCATGTGGGGCCGGACCTACACCAGGCGCCGACGCGCCAGAGATGTGCGACGCGCCGCGGCACGCGCTGATCGCGCGCGGGAGGACCAGGTCGGGCAACCCACCAGTGGCTAGGAGGAAAATAGGATTAGTTGCTATTTTGGATTAGTTGCTATTTTTATTCCCTAATTCTAGGAATAATGGCTCACGTCAGTTGGAGGCCTTAGGCCATATATTGTAACCGAGACATTGAGGAAGGCAAGCAAGAATTATTCCCTAATCTCTCTCTCCAAAACCTAAGCCTACGGCAGAGGGGCAAAACCTCGCCGGAGAAGACGGGTCGCGACTACGAGCTACGTAGTCGAGGTCCAGCTACCCGAGGGTTTGAGGCCCCTGACAACCTGGTATCACGATCCCGGCGATCCTCTCCCACAACCGCCGCATCCTCTTCATCACCACCAGCAGCTGTCGCGCCTTCACCATCTCCAGCCGCCGCACCAGCCCCCACTGCGTCATCCTCAGCCGCTTCGGGTGCAGCCACCATGGGGGACATCGACGCCAACCTCCGGGCGTCCGTCGAAGCCCTAGCCGCCGCCGTCAAGACCCTCCAGGCCACCGCGGAGGCCAACGCCAAGGCGATCGCCGCCCTCTCCACCGGCCCATCGAGCAGCAAGCACTCCGGCGAACACCATCAAGATCGGCCTCCGAAGTTCCAAAAGATGGACTTTCCGCGGTACGACGGCAAGTCTGATCCGCTGATCTTCATCAACCGCTGCGAATCCTACTTCCACCAGCAGCGCATAATGGAGGAGGAGAAGGTATGGATGGCGTCGTATAATCTTGAGGAGGGCGCCCAAATGTGGTATATGCAGGTCCAGCAAGATGAGGGCACGCCTTCCTGGCGGCGTTTCACCGAGTTGTTGAATCTGCGATACGGCCCGCCGCTACGCTCCGCCCTGCTGTTCGAGTTGGCGGATTGCTGGCGCACGGGCACCGTGGCGGAATATCAGGACCGCTTCCAGGCCCTCCTGCCGCGCGCCGGGCCACTCGTGGAGGCGCAGCGCGTACAGCTCTTCACGGGAGGGCTCCTGCCGCCGCTCAGCCTGGACGTGCAAGTCCAGAACCCGCAGTCCCTCGCGGCCGCCATGAGCTTGGCGCGGCAGATGGAGTTGCGCGAATAGTACACCGCCGCCGCAGCTCCACAAGGCCGGCACGCTCCCAGGGCGCCCCTCCCTGCCCAGGCACAGCGTTTGGCCCTAACGGCAGGCCCGGCCGCCAAGCCTGCCGCACCGGCCACGGTCAACGTCGAGGGGTGTCAAATCAAGCACCTCTCGGCCACGGAGCAGGAGGAGCGCCGCCGCCTGGGCCTCTGCTACAACTGCGACGACAGGTACACCCGCGGACACAACAAGGTGTGCAAGCGCCTCTTCCTCCTGGAGAGCGCATTGGAGGACGATGACGCCGAGGACGGCGATGCCGCGGAGGACGACCAGACGGTGGAGTCACCGGCCTACTCCCTTCACACCGTGGCGGGTGTCCACGCACACGACACTCTCCAGTTCCACGTGGTGGTGGCGGGCGTGCCCCTGATCGCCCTCTTCGACACCGGCTCGACGCACAACTTCATATCGGAGGGTGCCGCGCAGCAGACTGACCTGCCCCTTCAGAGCCGCCCACGCTTCACAGCGACGGTGGCCAACGGCGAGCGCGTCTTCTGCACCGGCGTCCTTCATCACGCCGCGATCACCATCGAGGGTGACCAGTTCACCGCGGACCTCTTCGTCATGCCGCTGGCGGGCTACGACTTGGTGTTCGGGACCCAGTGGATGACTGTCCTGGGCCCCCTCACCTAGGACTTTGCCGCCGGTACTCTGTCCTTCACACGGCAAGGCACGACGACCTGCTGGAAGGGCATCGTGGGGCCAGACGGGCCTGCCCTCGCCGCGACCAGCTCGGGTGCGCCGGCCTCCAGTGCACCAGCCGAGGGCCACCCGCTGCTCGACGCCGTCCTGGCCTCCTTCGCCGACGTGTTCACAGAGCCCCGCGGCCTGCCGCCCCAGCGTGGCCGCGACCACGCTATCAATGTTCTGACGGGCGCCCCACCGGTGGCAGTTCGCCCTTACTGGTACTCGGTCGCGCACAAGGACGAGTTGGAGCAGCAATGCGCCGCCATGATGGACCAAGGGCTCATCCGCCGTAGCACTTCGGCATTCTCGTCCCCGGTCCTCCTCGTCAAGAAGGCCGACGGGTCATGGTGCTTCTGTGTCGACTACAGAGCCCTCAACGCCATCACCTTCAAGGACGCATACCCGATCCCGGTGGTTGATGAGCTGCTAGACGAGCTACATGGCGCCAAATTCTTCACCAAGCTGGACCTCCGCGCGGGCTACCACCAGGTCCGCATGCGTCCCGCCGACATTGCCAAGACGGCGTTCCGCACGCATGATGGCCTCTACGAGTTCCTGGTGATGCCTTTCGGGCTGTGCAACGCTCCCGCCATGTTCCAGGCCCTGATGAACGACATCCTGCGCATCTTCCTCTGCCGGTTTGTCCTTGTGTTTTTCGATGACATACTCATCTACAGCTCCACTTCGGCGAATCACCTGCGCCACCTCCGTGCCGTGCTCCTCGTGCTCCGACAGCACTGCCTCTTCGTCAAGCGCTCAAAGTGCGCTTTCGGCGTCGACTCCATCTCCTACCTCGGCCACGTCATCAGCGCGGCAGGCGTCGCCATGGACCCGGCCATGGTACAGGAAGTCTTGGACTGGCCCCAGCCATGCTCGGCGCGCGCGGTCCATGGCTTCCTTGGCTTGGCGGGCTACTACCGCAAGTTCGTCCACGATTATGGCACCATCGCCGCGCCCCTCACGTCCCTCACCAAGAAGGATGGCATCTGCTGGACTGAGGAGGCCGCCGCAGCGTTCCAGGCGCTCAAGCACGCCATCACCTCCGCACCGGTCCTCGCTCTGCCGGCCTTCGACAGGACGTTCGTCGTTGAGTGCGACGCTTCCATGCACGGGTTCGGCGCGGTGCTCCTACAGGACAAGCATCCGCTGGCCTTCTTTAGCCGGCTTGTGGCACCTCGTCACCAAGCTCTCGTCGCTTATGAACGGGAGCTGATCGGCCTCGTCCTCGCCATTCGCCATTGGCAGCCATACCTCTTGGGACGCCGGTTCATGGTGCGCACCGACCACTACAGCCTCAAGTACCTCCTCGACCATCGCCCGGCGACTATCCCGCAGCACCACTGGGTGGGCAAGCTCCTTGGCTTCGACTTCAAGGTGGAATACAAGCCGGGCGCCTCCAACACGGTGGCTGACGCCCTGTCACGCCGCGACACGGAGGAGGGGGCGGTGCTGGCCGTCTCGGCGCCCCGCTTCGACTACATCGAGCGCCTTCGTCAAGCCCAGGCCACGGATCCTGCCCTCGTCGACACCCGTGACGCGATTGTGGCTGGTTCCCGGGGAGCGCCTTGGGGCCTATGTGACGGCATGGTCACTTTCGACTCTAGGCTCTACATTCCGCCATCGTCCCCGCTGCTCCAGGAGGTGTTGGCTGCCATACACGAGGACGGCCACGAGGGGGTGCAGCGCACTCTGCATCGACTACGCCGCGATTTCCACTTCCCCGACATGCGCCGTGTGGTCCAGGACTTCGTCCGCGCATGTGACACGTGCCAGCGGTACAAGTCCGAGCACCTCCACCCCGCCGGTCTGCTCCTGCCCCTGCCAGTACCGACGACAGTCTGGGCGGACATCGGCCTGGACTTCGTGGAGGCCTTCCCTCGCGTGGGTGGGAAGTCGGTGATCCTCACGGTGGTGGACCGCTTCAGCAAGTATTGTCACTTCATCCTGTTGGCTCACCCCTATACTACAGAGTCCGTGGCGTAGGCATTCTTCGCGGACATTGTTCGGCTCCACGGTGTTCCCCAGTCCATGGTGTCGAACCGGGACCCCGTGTTCACCTCCACGTTCTGGAGGGAACTTCTGCGGCTCATGGGCACCAAGTTGCACATGACTACCGCCTTCCACCCCTAGGCCGATGGCCAGACCGAGGCGGCCAACCGCGTCATCGTCATGTACCTCCGTTGTTTTACAGGTGACCGGCCTCGGCAATGGGTCCGCTGTCTTCCGTGGGCGGAGTACGTCTACAACACGGCCTACCAGATGTCATTGCGGGACACGCCCTTCAGGGTGGTCTACGGCCGCGACCCCCCCACCATCCGGTCTTACGAACCGGGTGAGACGCGTGTGGCCGCCGTCGCTCGGAACATGGCGGACCGAGAGGAGTTCCTGGCGGATGTTCGCTACCGCCTAGAGCAAGCGCAGGCCATCCAGAAGAAGTACTACTACGACAAGGTACACCGCCCGGTTTCTTATGCAGTGGGCGACATGGTGGTCCTTCGTCTTCGTCATCGTGCCGCGGCTTCCTTGCCCCAAGTCACCAAGGGCAAACTGAAGCCCCTCTTCTTCGGGCCGTACCGCGTCGTCGAGCTTATCAACCCCGTCGCCATCCGCCTCGAGCTTCCTCCACGCGCCAAACTGCATGATGTGTTTCACGTGGGGCTTCTCAAGAAGTTCAATGGGCCAGTACCGGCTGCTCCACCTGCCCTGCCGGCCATTCACCTCGGCGCTATCGAGCCTGAGCCCGAGCACGTCGTGCGCTCGCGTCTTGCACGCGGCGTCCAGCAAGTGCTGGTCCACTGGAAGGGCGAGTCTGCGGCTTCAGCGACATGGGAGGACCTCGACACCTTCCGGGAGCGCTATCCGGCATTCCAGCTCGAGGACGAGCTGGCTCTCGAGGGGGGGAGAGATTACATGTGGGGCCAGACCTACACCAGGCGCCGACGCGCCAGAGATGTGCGACGCGCCGCGGCATGCGCTGATCGCGCGCGGGAGGACCAAGTCGGGCAACCCACCAGTGGCTAGGAGGAAAATAGGATTAGTTGCTATTTTGGATTAGTTGCTATTTTTATTCCCTAATTCTAGGAATAATGGCTCACGTCTGTTGGAGGCCTTAGGCCATATATTGTAACCGAGACATTGAGGAAGGCAAGCAAGAATTATTCCCTAATCTCTCTCTCCAAAACCTAAGCCTACGGCAGAGGGGCAAAACCTCACCGGAGAAGACGGGTCGCGACTACGAGCTACGTAGTCGAGGTCCAGCTACCCGAGGATTTGAGGCCCTTGACACTTCCACTGCAGACAAAGTCTGCCGCCACTTCGACAAGGACGTGATGGCAGGTATGGGCGATGACGACTTCCGACACATGATGTTCTTTGATGCTTGCTTCTTGGTGCAGTACATGCTTATGCAGAGTGGTATACAAATTGATCGGAGCTTGCGCGGTTTGTTGGGCCCTAACCGCATCGACATCCGTCATGACGTCATGCTACTTGAGAACCAACTCCCATGGGAAGTGGTCGAAACGGTAATGATGTTCAGATCCGTGCACTTGGAGGCCTTCATCTACAAGTATATGAGAGGCTATCTGCAGGACCGTAAGTTTCCCAAAGAAACGGTACCTCCTGCATTGAATAAAGACAACAAACCGCCACATCTACTTGGCCTTCTCCGGTACTATAGGGTTGGAAGAACCAGCGACACTATCAGTACAACAGTGAAACCCAAGAACAGGACGCCGATTTCAGTCAGTGCCATTGAGCTTGCCAAGATCGGCATCACGCTCAAAGCCAACAAGACAATGAACCTCATTGACATGGGCCTCAAACACAAATGGACTCTCTTCGCCGAGCTCTCCGTGGCGCCCCTGGACCTGGACCGTGACCGTGCAAGCTACCTCGTCAACATGGTGGCTCTCGAGCTATGCACGGTCAAGAGCTTTTCGAAAGCTCCGGTAGAAGACTCCGTTGTCTGCTCCTACCTTTTGCTCTTGGCCATGTTGGTAAACAGGGAGGAGGATGTGCAGGAGCTACGGGCGCGGGGTCTCCTGAAGGGAAGGCTCACCAATGAGGAGGCGCTCCACTTCTTCACAAGCTTCCAAAGTCTACGCTTCGGACCATGCTACAACCGCGTCATGCGAGGCATCGAGATATACAAGGAAAACAGGCGGATGCAGACCAAGCTGTATGCGTTTTGTTACAACAACAAGAAAATCATCGCCGCGGTTCTCACCGCCATCGGTGTACTTGTCGGGATCATAGGGACACTCCTGTCAATCAAGAAATCCTTTTGATATATGGCTGTAGAGGGAGACACTTACTCATGATATGATATGTATGTTCTATATGTGTGCTTTAATCGTTATATAATTTCCTTTGTAGTACTCTCTCCGTTTTAAAATGTGTCTCCATTAAATTTTCATCGTATGTCTGATCACATGTACTATTTTCTAAAAGTATTTTTAGTCTAATATTTGTAAAGATAGAAGACATTATATATGTACGCGGCCTCCATTTTGCATGCATTAAGAGCATCTCCGAGAGTTCTCTAAATATTCCTCCTAAAAAGTCTATGTTTATCAATTCCTAAAAAGATTTGAGGAGAAAAAAAGAAGTTCATCTCCAATACTTCTAAAAAATCAAATGATAATCCCATTTGACTTTTTTTTTCTGCAGTCTTCTTTTTTTCCACGTGAACCTCTTCATCGCCGCTCGTATCCACGCCACCGCCGCCTGCATCCGTCGTGTTGTCCTAGCCCAGCAGTCGACAACCAGGCAAGTAGGCAAGAACGGCCCGCCACCAGGCAAGCAAACAAAGCATGCTCCTCCAGCTGCTGCTGCTGCTGCTGAGACAGAGAGAGCAGGCCCCTCGCCTGCAACCGGGATTCCCTTGCCATGCCATTCCCATGTGATTGATGCTCTCCCTCTCATCCTCCTCCTGCCGTCCTGCGAAGTAGTAGTATTATCAGCAGCATCAGTGCGTAGCAATTAAAGAGCGAGCGAGGGAGATCAGCGCCACCAGTTGCAGCTCGCCACCTTCCTTCCTCCCTTCTTCCATTCCACCTCGGCTTCGCTTCTTCTTGGTTCTTTGGCCTGACCAACCAAGACCGAGGAGAAGGATGGGGACGGGGTGGCGGAGGGCGCTGTGCACATCCGTCCAGCGGGACGACGATCGCGACCGCGACGCCAAGAACAAGAAGCGCCGGCCGCAGCACGACGCGCCCAGCCCACGCAGAACCAGCGGCGGCTTCTTCTCCGCCGTCAAGAGCGCGGCCACTGGTGGCAGCAGCAGCAAACCATCGACGCCGACCCTCCGCTGCCGCACCAGGCCGCTGCAGGAGCCGGTGGACCCCGCCCCCGTGACGCCGCCGCCCTCCGCGCGTGGCTTCGTCCGTGTAAAGTTACACGGAAGGGGGAGGAATTTCCCAAGTCCTAAAAGATTAGGAGTAAATTTTAGAAGTTGTTGGAGATGGTTTTTTTTCCCATCTTTCTAAAAAACAAGGATTAAGAGGATGTTTAGAGAACTCTTGGAGATGCTCTAAAAATATTGGCTCCATGCCTCCATCTTAATCTTCTTCTCGACCTATCGTTGTGACTGTATATATTGTCTACTTCTGTGTGGGCTCCCATTGAGTTTGTGAACTACAGGAAACCTGAATTACCATGAGAGCCGAAAATCACCAGGGGAAACAACCAAAACCACCAAGGAAATAAATCCTAGCCAAGAACCAACAAGCAAAATCAGCCAAAGGAAAGGGATAACGGAAATACATTTGCTTAGTTTGCCCCGAAGTCTGATTTTCCTGAGACTGGCTGTCAAGAAAACTACAAGACAAGTAAATAACTATCGGTAGAGGCAGATAACCGCCAAAGAAATAGGGGCTGTCTACCAGACGTTCGGGTGTTTCTAGCCCTTTCATCACCCAGGTGTTGCAGGCCCAACGAAACGTTCGATTGCCCAACCAAAAAAAAATCATTGGACCTGTTCGGCTTACCCCATATTCAGCTTGTTGAGCTTGTTTTTTCAGTCGGAATAGTGTTTTTCTCTCACAACAATTCAGCCGGAACAGTGTTTTTCAGCCAGTCCGCTGCTTTAGTCAACTGACAGACTTGAATAATACGCTGCCTGTGTCTCTATCCAACTGTGTGCATGAAGTTTTGGGTGAGTGTGCGTGCGTGTATGAAGTGGTTTACAACCGGAGAAGTGATTTTACCAAACCGTTAAAGATCGTCTAACATGTGTCAAATGAGAAACACTTCCACAGGGCTCCGGAGGAGCCGCTAGCATTGTTACTTTTATACAGAGTTAAAATGGTGATTTTAAGTTGGACCACGACCATTGCAACGTAATCTGTTGCTTGGAGGAAGAACACGTTTTAGCAACAAACCAAAACTTTTTTCGAATTTATCAAAACAATGTGAATTGCAGTGATGGGAGATTATAATCTCATTATCATATAAAATTCCTACAAATATTTTTTCTAAAATTTTAGTATTTAATATGAATGGTACCCAATTCTCTATACTATTTGTTGCAGATCCACCACGTATATCAGTACTATAAATAAAAGAAAATAGTGGAACAACAGGCCAAGCTTGCTCAAAACTAGTCCAAGTTGGGGTATAATATATATATATATATACTTCAATGTCGATGCATGCAGACGTACTCACATGGTAGGTGCTACCTTCTATAAATAGCCATATCTCACTGACCATAAGATGTAGAGCTACCACTAACCATATTCTATCGTAATTCGTATCAACTCCATGTTACAATTTGCACCAAGTTGATATATATTCAAAGAAGAGAAGACAGCAGGATTGCAGGAAGAAAGAATTGGAAAATACAGGATTGGCAAAGCAACAATGGTGTGCGGCCAACTAGCAGATTCCGCGGCCAACTGATGGAATAGACAATAGTACTGTCAGATTCAGAACTCACTAGCTAGAGAATCAGAAAGAAGGCAACACATTGCATTTTACTGCAAGTGGGATTCAGAATTCAGATACAGGGAATAATTTTAGTTACCATGGAAACTAGCTAGCAACAGTTGGATCATCTCACACTGACAGCATCGTAGATCATCGATAGACCTTATCGAGATTTGAGAGACCTGATTGTGCCTATGATACTGGCAAGCGCAGCAATCACGGAGATGACGGCTACGATGACTTTCACATTCCTGTAAACAAACGCGTGCAGCTTGGTCCACGTCCTCCTGTTCACCTTGTAGTCCTCGATCTCCTCCATGGTGCGGACGTAGCGTGATCCAAGGCGCAGTCCCTAGACGCTCGTCAGGAAGCGGAGGGCCTCCCTGTTGGTGAGCCCTCCTCCTCCCTGCAGGACGCGCCTGGCCCGCAGCTTGTGCACGTCCTCCTCCCTGTCCACAAGCATGCCGAGGAGGAGGAGATACGAGCAGACGGCCGACGCCTCGTCCTCGGCGTCGTGAAAGCTGGGGGTCACGCAGAGCTCAAGGGCCGCCATGTTGAGCAGCACGCTGGAGCGCGTGTCGTCCAGGGACAGTGGCGACAGGGAGAGCTCGGCGAAGAGGTTCCCTTTCTTGTTGACGCCCATGTAGACGAGCTCGGTCGTCTTGCTGGCCGTCAGCGTGATGCCGATCTCGGCGAGCTCGATGGCGCTCACGGAGAAGGACATCGACTCGGTCTCCGGTAGTGTAGGCAGCTTGACGTCACTTCTTCCGACGATGTAGTACCGGAGGAGGCCGAGGAGGTGCGGCGGCTCAAAGGCGTCGTCCATGACGAACGGCTTCTCGTGCCGGTCCTTGCGGTCCTGCAGACAGCCTCGCAGGGAAGCGACGAACTCCTTCAATGGCACGGGCCTGAACGCCATGACAGCCCAGACCACCGGCCATGGGAGCTGGTTCTCGAGCTGCATGATGTCGTGACACTAGTAGAGAACAGACCTTTGATCCTCAGCCAAAATGGGCTCTAGTCCTGGAATTTTTTGCCCCCGGGACTAGAAATACCTTTAGTCCCGGTTGGAGGCTCCAACCGGGACTAAAGGTCCCTGCCCAACGGCTACTGCGCCAGACAGAGGTGGCAGGGACCTTTAGTCCCGGTTGGAGCCTCCAACCGGGACTAAAGGTATACTTTTACTCCCGGTTGGTGGATTCAACCGGGAGTAAAGGTCTACTCCCGGGCCATGGCTGCGCCCGGGTTGGAAAGTTACCTTTAGTCCCGGTTGGAGCCACCAACCGGGACTAAAGGTCCCCCCTTTATATATCGGCCGTCTCCTTCTTCCTCCCCGAGCCCGAGCTCAGCGTATTTTGAAGCTCACTGCAGTAGTGTTCTTGCTTCCTCCCTCCCTCCATTGTTCCTCCATCCATTCTTCGATTCCTCCGTCGATTTCTTCGATTTCTCCGTCGATTCTTCAGTTGTAAAGGTTACCAATCTCATACTCTCATTTTTCACCATTGTCTTATCTCATTTTGTTCACTATATATATATATATGGTTCTTTATTGTGGTTTTTTTCATTTGTAAGCAATTTGAGCTCAAAATCACTTCAAGCTTGCATATTTACATGAAAGAAGGTTAAAGTAGCTAGTTGAACTTGCGGACCGTGTTCATCTCGGCGACCATGTTCTCTGCCGAGCGGTAACGGACGTCAAGGAGGAGCTTTGATTCTACGAGGGAGAGCGGCAACGGTCGTGGAAGACCGTGTTCCCTTCCTTATAGAATCAGAGCTCCTCCTTGACCAAGTACGGTGCCGTCCGATGGAGAAATGCTCGCCGAGATGATCACGTAAGCAAGTTCAACTAGTACGGATGGTTATTTATTCACATATCCCGATATCGTCGTAGTAGTTTGTCAATCACCGTACTTTTTATTTTAACTTTTTATGAAATGAAAAACTTAGAAAATTATAGAAAATCCGTACTAGTTGAACTTGCGGGACCGTGTTCATCTCGGCGAGCATGTTCTCTGCCGAGCGGTAACGGACGTCAAGGAGGAGCTTTGATTCTACGAGGGAGAGCGGCAACGGTCGTGGAAGACCGTGTTCCCTTCCTCGTAGAATCAGAGCTCTTCCTTGACCAAGTACGGTGCCGTCCGGTGGAGAAATGCTCGCTGAGATGATCACGTAAGCAAGGTCAACTAGTACGGATGGTTATTTATTCACACGTCCCGATATCGTCGCAGTAGTCTGTTATGTGTGTACACTCCCATTCTTCTGTTAATTTACGGAAATATCATGTGAATTACTTACCTGCCGCAGTAAAAGACGAGAACACAATGACCATTAAAAATATCATTGTTTAGAGATCTAGATAATTTTATAGTTTGTTAATTTTATTTGTTTATAAAAGGAGAAATTTATAGTGTATTAAAAATGAGTATAGAGAGTAGATGGCAACTGCTTCCGGGTCCTCGACCTCTCATGGGTTTCCAAAGCGACTTAGGCTGGGCCTTCCTCTCATTCCATGCGGCAAGTGTCGTGATGAGACGAAGATTGTGATGGAGTACCGAGTGAAGAAGGAGGGTCCCAACAAGGATCGTATCTTCTACAAGTGTCCGGATCGCAATGTGAGTTATTTTATCGTATTTAATGATTATGGTTAGTTTATACTTATTTTCATGATGGTTGTGATTAAAGTTCTAATTTTTTGTTTTAATTTCAGTAGGATGGCAGTGGACGATGTTCAGGCTTCTACTGGGAGGAAGAGTATGTTGAACTCGTGCAAAAATATCTTGCACAACAGGCAGATACGGCGGCTAATGAGGCAGTGATCCAGCCGAAGAAGCCCAAAGATGTTGCACAATCGGGGGATCTGTCTGTTTTAGTTGAGATTGGTCGCGAAATCCTTGTGCTCCTGAAATGTATTTTAGCTTTAGTTCTTTTAGTGGTAGTTGGGATTGTCTACAGTGTAGCGATGCTTTCATAAATTTGTATCTTTTGTGGTGGCACGCATGTTGTATAAATAATTAATTATGATCTAGGTTTTAATATAATATTTATGTCATGTAATACAGTTGAGCCATCATTGGATGTATAATGCTGATCGCCGCTCCCAAGAGTTCATTGACGGCGTGCATTCTTTGTTACGTGCGGCCGAGGCAAACAAACGCGACGGTTTCATGTGCTGCCCATGTGCCATATGTAAGAATACGGTGGAATATCCTTACTCAAGGACTCTTCATTCACACTTGTTCAAGTCGGGTTTCATGCCAAACTATATTTGTTGGACAAAGCACGGAGAAACCGGTGTTGTAATGGAAGAAGGTGAAGAAGAACAATGGGACGACAATGATATTATTCTTGATGGTGCGTGCTTCAATGATACTGCAATGGGAGAAGCTGAAGAAGAGGTAGCCGCAGAAGATGAGCCGGCTGATGATCTTTGTCAGGTCATTCGTGACGCACAAAGAGAATGTGAAAGTGAAAAGGAAAAGATCAAGTTCGAGCGGATGCTAGAAGATCACAAGAAATTGTTGTACCCAACTTGTGATGCAGGGCAGAAAAAGTTGGGAACCACACTAGAATTGCTACAATGGAAGGCAAAGAATGGTGTATCTGACAAGGGATTTGGAGAGTTACTAAAAATCCAAAAGAAGATGCTTCCGAAGTACAATGAATTGCCCGCCACTACCTACGAAGCAAAACAAGTTGTCTGTCCTATGGGGCTAGAAATAGAGAAGATACATGCATGTCCTAATGACTGTATCCTGTACCGTGGCAAAGAGTACGAGAAATTGGATGCATGCCCGATATGCCATGCGTCGCGGTATAAGATCAGGCGAGATGACCCTGGTGATGTTGAGGGCGAACGTCCGCGTAAGAAAATCCCTGCCAAGGTTATGTGGTATGCTCCTATAATACCACGCTTGAAACGTCTGTTCAGAAACAAAGAACATGCAAAATTGTTACGATGGCACAAAGAAGACCGTAAGGTAGACAATATGTTGAGACACCCTGCTGATGGGTCCCAGTGGAGAGCAATCGACAGAGAATTCCCGGAGTTTGCAAATGACGCAAGAAACTTAAGGTTTGCTTTAAGTACAGATGGTATCAATCCTTTTGGAGAGCAGAACAGTAGTCATAGCACTTGGCCTGTTACTCTAAGTATCTACAACATTCCTCCTTGGTTATGCATGAAGCGGAAGTTCATTATGATGTCTGTGCTCATCCAAGGCCCGAAGCAACCTGGCAATGACATCGATGTGTACCTGAGACCACTTATTGACGAACTTCTCATTTTGTGGAATAAAGAAGGTGTACGTGTGTGGGATGAGTACAAACAAAAACACTTTGATCTGCGAGCATTGTTGTTCGTAACAATCAATGATTGGCCTGCTCTAAGTAATCTTTTAGGACAGTCAAACAAGGGATATAATGCATGCACACACTGCTTCGGTGATATTAGAGGTGTATTCTTGAAAAAATGTCGAAAGGTCGTGTACCTTGGCCATCGTCGATTTCTTCCTGCAAATCACCCCATAAGAAAGAAAGGCAAGCATTTTAAAGGGAAGGCAGACCACCTGACCAAGCCTCGCAACCGAACCGGTGAGGATGTACTCGATATGGTCAATGATGTGAAAGTCGTCTTTGGAAAAGGACATGGAAGCCAACCTATTCCGAAAGACGCTAACGGTCACGCACCCATGTGGAAGAAGAAGTCCATATTTTGGGACCTACCCTATTGGCAAGTCCTAGAGGTCCGTAGCTCGATCGACGTGATGCACCTGACGAAGAATCTTTGTGTGAACCTGCTAGGCTTTATGGGTGTGTATGGAAAGCCTAAGGACACATTTGAAGCACGACAGGACCTGCGTTGTTTGAGAGAAAGAGACAACCTGCATCCAGAGAAGACAGATAATGGACGCCATTACTTACGTCCTGCTAGCTACACTCTAAGCAAAGAGGAGAAGGAAGTCATGTTTGAATGCTTAAACAACATCAAGGTACCATCTGGATTCTCCTCGAATATAAAGGGTATTATAAATGTGCCAGAGAAGAAATTCTGTAACTTAAAGTCCCATGACTGTCACGTTCTCATGATGCAATTACTTCCAGTTGCATTAAGAGGAATTCTACCTCCAAATGTACGTCTAGCCACCGTGAAGCTATGTGCATTCTTCAATGCAATTTCTCAGAAGGCAATTGATCCAACTGATCTAGCTAAACTACAGAATGATGTGGTTCAATGTCTCGTCAGCTTTGAGTTGGTGTTCCCTCCTTCCTTCTTTGATATTATGACACACCTCCTAGTTCACCTAGTCAAGGAGATTTTCACTCTCGGTCCTATGTTCCTACACAACATGTTCCCCTTAGAGAGATTCATGGGAGTCCTGAAGAAATATGTTCACAACCGTGCTCGCCCAGAAGGAAGCATCGCCAAGGGCTATGGAACAGAAGAGGTCATTGAGTTCTGTGTTGACTTTATTCCCGACCTTGACTCGATTGGTGTTCCTGAATCGAGACATGAGGGGAGACTAAGCGGAAAGGGGACACTAGGGAGGAAAACATATATTGGTACGGATGATGATTATTTCAATAAAGCGCACTACACAGTTCTACAGAACTCCTCTTTGGTAGATCCGTATATTGAGACACACAAGGATCTCTTACGATCCGAGTTTCCAGGGAAGACTGAAGCTTGGATTACGCATAAGCACATGGAAACTTTCGGTGGTTGGTTGCGAAAAAAATGTCAAGGTGATGAGAGCATCCATGAGCAACTGTATTTATTGGCTATGCAATCATCATGGCATATCTCACATACAAAGGGTACGAGATAAATAGGAACATATTCTACACAGTAGCCCAAGATAAAAGGAGTACCAACCAAAACAGTGGTGTTCGCATAGATGCCACAGACCCGAATGGGAATAAGCAGACATATTATGGACGCATAGATGAAATATGGAAACTAGAATATGCACCTACTTTAAAGATCCCATTGTTCAAGTGCCAATGGGTCAAGGTGACCGGAGGCGGGGTAACAGTAGACAACGAGTATGGAATGACAACAGTAGACCTTAGTAATATTGGGTACAAAGACGAACCATTCGTCCTTGCCAAGGATGTGAATCAGGTGTTCTATGTCAATGATATGTCTACCAAACCAAAAAGAGGGAAAAACGATAATGACTCAACCAAAGAGCCAAAGCGCCACATAGTTCTTTCAGGGAAAAGAGTCATCGTGGGAATTGAGGACAAGTCGGACATGTCAGAAGAATATGAAAAGGATGACCGAATTCCGCCCTTCAAAGTGAACAAAGACCCTAGCATCTTGGTAAATGATGAGGACACTCCATGGTTACGAAGCGATCATAACCAAGGGACATACGTAAAGAAGAAGTTCACTGCTGTGCCCACTTGATGATATAGTGATTTAATATAGTGTGTGTTTGAGATATTATGTAATAATTGTGAATTCAGATGTTTATTATGTCATGTTTCAAATTAAATCAATGTTTGATTTGGTGGGATTTCTCTCTCAAAAAGGTAAATTAGGATACTGAGTGATGAAAAATTAAAATATTAACGTTAAAATGATGTGAAAACAAATTTCCTATCCAAAACCAATAGTTTTAATAATTTTAATTAAACACTACATTTTTGCATTAACGAAATAATAAATATTAGTTACATTATGTTTTATAATTCTAACAAAAAATAAAAAAAGTTAGGTTATAGATTTTTCCTATGTGCAATAAACAAAAAGAAAATTCATATTTTTAACAAAATAATTTTATGCCTTTTATTTAATTTACTATGTATTTAACAAAAACTATTGCATTTCTATTGTATTTAACAAGACTATTGCTTAAAACAGGCGGGAAACGAAACTGCAGGCCACCTTTACTCCCGGGTGGGAAGCCCACCTGGGAGTAAAGGTGGGCTGCAGTTTCGTGGCCCGCCAAAAAAATCCTTTACTCCCGGTGCATGTTACCAACTGGGAGTAAAGGTATACCTTTACTCCCGGTTGGTAACACGCACCGGGAGTAAAGGTACCTTTACTCCCGGTTGGTAATACGCACCGGGAGTAAAGGGTTTTTACTCCCGGTTGGTGGCTGGCACCAGGAGTAATTCTCTCTGATATATAACCTCCAGCGCCTGGCGTAGATCGATCCGCTCGTCTTCTTCCTCATCGAACACCGCCGCCCTCTTCTTCCTCGCGCCGCCTCCACCGCGTCCGTTCGCCTTCCGTGACACCGGCGCCGCCCTCTTCTTCCTCGTGCGGCCTCCACCGCGCGCGCCCGTGCCCCTCCTCCGCGCACGCCCGTGGCCCTCCACTGCGCCCTCCTCCGCGCCCGAGGCCCCTCCACCGCGCCCGTGGCCCCACCGCGCCCGAGGCCCTCCACTACCGAGCTCGAGGTGATATATTCGTCGATCTCTTTGTACATTCGCCCGAGCCCTCCACTACCGAGTTATAGATCACGTCGAAAACTACAACTTTGGTGGAAGCCATGTCAACGCTCGAGGTCGATTGAAAATTCCAAATTTTGAATCACAAAATCTAGGAACTGAAAATGAATATTTGGAACTCTATATATGCAGCGAGCGAGGCCAAAGAGAGAAAGATGGAGTTGTCAAGCTCACATCTCAAAACCATATCTTAACGCAAGTTTTGAATATTTGGATATTATATGGATAAATTAGCAAGTTTAGAGTGTCAAAAACTGCATTTTATGGTACTAAAATACATTTTAAGATCACTAGGACCTGAACTCATGACAAGTTTAATTAAGGACCACCAATGAAATTACTTTAGAAATTAATTAGATCGATGTAAATCCATGGCTTGTATAATAAACACGCTATATATTGTTTGGAAACCATTGTCGTTGTCACTAAAGCTGAAAATGATCCAGCCCATCAACCGCCATATATTCATCACTATATGATATGCCATTATTCCAAGATGCAGTTTCAATAGAAGAATTTTTTCTATCTTCATAGATCAATGTTTGTTAACGAAATTTTATCCAAATATATTCATGTAGGGTCTTTTTTTTGAAGGATTTGTTGTAGGATATATAATGGTCAAATAGGAACTCAATTTTGATACCCGGGCCCGACACATGGTACATAGGATCACAACATCACGCACCGACACCGCCCCGGCCCGCCTCACGTCGTCGTCGTCGTCAGCACGCCGGCCCGCCTCACGTCGTCGTCGTCAGCACACCGGCCACCGCGCCGACACGTATATATACGTCATTTGTATTCATATGCATGTATATATACGTCGCGGAGCACCGCCGCCCTCGTTCGTCCATGCGTTTCTATGTATACGGCGGAGCACCGCCGCCCTCGTTCACCCATGTGTACAGACATATATACGGCGGAGTGGAGCACCGCCACTCTTGTCACACCGCCCTTTCTCGTGGCCTAGTTGATCAACATTCGTATTATCGTTATCGTTAATGCTAAACAATCACACCAGGGCGAACCGCGCTGTTGATGTACTATATATTGGTTTTGTTTTTTGAAGCTAGATGGCCGACCCGAGAAACATGGATGAGGAGGAGTTGATGATGAATTTGATCAACACTGGCACTCAAGTTGCCGGCGATGATGGTGCTAAAAATAACGTGCAAGAGGATGCAGATGACGGGAGTCAGTACTTAGCTCTTGAACAAAATGAGCAACAACAGATTGGCCAAGTATATATTTTTTATTATTAGCTATATATATTATCATATGTCTTATGTGTGCTCATGACATTAAAAATAATGTTTATGTTTTGTAGCCCTCTGGATCGACATCAACAACTACAACGAAGAGTAAAAATGTTCGAGGTCCCAAAAAGCCATTGGAGGGCCGCTTCATCATCTCGGAGTTCAATGTGGATACAGGAGAACCGGGGGGGGGGGGGGGCGAATAAAATGAAATTTGTGCACCACTGTGGTTACCTTGTACGGGACCGACTCCCGATTAGTACCCGTCAATGGAAGAAGAAGACCAATGCTCCTCATATCAGTTTTGTCTCCGATCGTGACAAGGCGTTAATTTGGAATGATGTCTTGGTACATTTCACGCTCCAAACAGATGGTTATGATGATATAATAGATGGTGATGAATTGAAGGAGCGAGTTAGGGATTGGGCAATGAAAAAGATGGCCACACAGTTTCAGACTTGGAAGAAACACCTATACACGACGTATGTCAAGAAGAACATAGCACCAGATTTTACTGTCCCAGGCCCGATCTCAAAGCAGAGGCCCTATTGGGATGAGTTTGTACAGTACAAGACTTCGGAAGAGGGTGTGAGTCGGGTGATAAAGAACCAATGTAATGCCCAACAGAAGACATACCACCATACCTTGGGATCAGGTGGCTACTCGACTGCCATTAAGAAGTGGAACAAAATGGAAGCAGACCTTCTTGCCAAGGGTATCAGACCAGAATCACTCGAGTGGGGAGAACGTGCAAAGAATTGGTTTTTCGGTCATGGGGAACACTAGACCAGGAGACAGGGAAGTGCGTTTATGGCGCAAGACTGCAAGAAGCAGCAGAAAGATTGTTTTATGCTCAGAGAGCTACTGCTAGTGGTGCGTTCAGGCCCAACAGAGAGAAGGATGAGCTGACATACGCCATCGGGACTATTGAACATGGTGGCCGAACTAGAGGCAAAGGAAGTGTCTCGTGGGAGCATGGATTCCCTCAGGACAGACCTTCCTACAGAAGTCGCCAGAGAAAGAAGGAAGAAGAGGCACAGCGGCTCCAGAGGTTGGAGGAAGCGGTGCGTGAAGCACAGGAGTGGGAAAAAAACCTTGAAGCGAGAATGCAGGAGGAAATCAGAAGGCAAGTGCAAATAGCAGTGAGTGCAAGTAAGCAGGCATCAGAGCCAGGAATCAACATTAGCCAATCTGTTCAGTTGAAAAGCAGCTGCGCTTCCACGGATATACCAAATCAAGGGGACACAGGACTGCGCTTCCCTGTGGATGACATCACTGAACCTTGTACAACGTGTGAGCTACACATTCCGAAGGAGAATTCCACAATCAAGGTGGCTATCGGTCTTGTTAATCCTATCGACCGAACCAAGACACCAAGGATTCATGGGAATATAATCCAAGAAGGATATGCTACCATCTCGGTAGATAAAGCTGAAAAAGGTTTTAGTGATTTGCCTCTTGACATTCCTGGAGGTGACGGCGAGAAGACTCTAGGAGAAGCGGAGAAGACATTCATTCTATGGCGCAAGCGCTACATCATCATTCCAGGGATGTCGGCTCCACCTCCTCCTGAACTACCTCACCATAGGTACGTGCGGATGAAAACACTACATCATTAATTTGTATTGGCTTAAATAATTAACAATCTGCTCATAATAATATGTCATTCCTTTTTTTGTAGCAGATCCTCCCCCAACCTAAATCCAATTGTTCAATCGCCAGATCATCATAGTGCTCTGTACGATGACATTGTGTTGGAAGACGAGGCTGCATCCACACCATCTCCAAGGAGGTCTCCAACGCCGCAGCCGCCACCTCCAAGGAGGTCTCCAACGCCGCTGCCAACACCTCCAAGGAGGTCTCCAACGCCTCCCCCGCCCCCGCCTACCAAGAAGCGTAGCAAGAGGCCAGCCCCTCAAATGAAGAACCAGTCCCCGCCAGCAAAGAAAGCCACCGTGAAACCAAGGGCTATTCCCAAAATAATATCTGAAGAGAAGGAAGAAGGAACTGATGCATATAAAAAAGACATGTCTAGATTCTATGACAAACTTAAAATGAATCAAGAAGCAAGGAGAAACCCGGAGAAACCGTACTTCTTCGTAGCTCTAGATATTCTAAGAAAAAAGGTGACTTCTTACCAGCAACAACAGCGGAAATCTCGTAAGCCGTCCAAATCAACGTTATCAGACTATGACCGCACTCTCACCAAGTCAATTGAGGCGGCACAGAAAAAGAAGCGGGCAGGGAAAGGAGTTGCCCAACTCGGACAACAAGCGCACCAATCAATCCCCCCGCTAGTTGTTGGTAATGAATATGGTTCGAATTTAGGATTAATGCATCAGGCAAACATACCTCCGGATGTCGATTTGGATCACCTTGGTGAATTTCTTGATGAGACTGGTCTTGACCTTTACCAGATGTTTGGTGATGGAAACATTGAGAGTGCGGCGGAGGTTGATATTTGGAAGAAAAAATTTATACTAGGCCAGAGTCTATACAACCCTCAAGCCTTATCTAATCTGGGGACGCAAATGTACCTGCTAAACAAGTGGTACATGCAGGCGTCTACCAGTGGAGACTTCTGCGTTGGTGTCAGAATTCGAGACGAACATTGGTTCCGTGGCGATGATGTTATGTATGTTGACTTTGTAGAATTTCATCAACTATGCCACCTGACCTCTCTGGACAAAGTTATCATTAGCTGCTATTACCTGTAAGTAATAATTCTTTCGATCTATTATTAAACTCATCATATGTGTGTATATGCATATAAATTATCCTAACAAGTACTATATATATGCAGATTTACAATGACAGAGCTCAGAAAGGAAGGCTGCAATGAAATTGGTTTTGTTGATCCCCATATAGTATTCAAAGACCCAATTACTCCAAAGACTAATTGGAAGTCTGAGTCAGAGAGTAACCTCATGAACTTCTTAGTGAACCAACGCCACAAGAAGGATATACTCTTTCCCTATAACTTCAAGTGAGTGTTAATCATGTCGATCATATCCTTAATGGCTCATATGTTGATTCTAGTTAATTAATGAGTGTTATGCGTTATATCCTATAAACACATACAGCAATCACTGGATATTGATGGACATCGATCTGGTGAAAAGTCACTTGATAATCTATGACTCGATGAGAAAACCACAACAAGACTACCAAGATATGATAGATATTATCCAGAGGTAATTTCGGGATCTCTAGCAACTATATATACACACAAACATGATGATTAACTATATCTGATGACGTGGCAAATTTTTTATTGGGCAGTGTTTGGAAAACCTTTATTGAGAAGCAACACATGGAAAAATGCAAAGCGCCACTGAATGTAATCCCTTTGAAAGTAAGTCCCCTGAATCGCATCATCTTTATTAATTAAACATATAGCTTTCACCGGATCACCAGATTGGATGACAAATCTTTTTCTCGTAAAGTGGTGTCTGAGGCAGGAACAGGGGAACAACTACTGTGGTTACTATGTTTGCAAGTTTATCAAGGTGCTCTCCCAAAGAACTCCTACAGAGAGACTCAAAGTACGTTAAAAATACACTATATATTCATTTAATTATTATTATTGATTGTGTTACTATGTCTTTATATATATATATATGTACATATATTAATTTATTTTCCTTTAATTCAAACCTGTAGACTCGATGGTTGGAGGAAAAGATCATATGGCAAGACCAAATCAAAGCAATTCAAGAGTCTATAGCCGGATTTTTTAATGAGCAGGTCATCGATTCCAAGGGCGAGTTCTACTTCGACCCAACACTGCCATTGAAGCCAAGCTAGAGAATGAGAGGAAACTTGTTATGTCACAACAACTGTAATGCAATCTTTTGTAATATATGCACATGAAATAATATAATGTAAAATACACATATGCATGCATGCATGTAAATATATATATGATGCATGCATGCATATATATATATATATATATATATATATATATATATATATATATATATATATATATATATATATTTCTATGCTTGAATTGTGTGATTTAATACGTTCATTGTGCTTGAACCGAAACATACTATATGCGCGTATAAATGTATAATTAGCAGCGTACAATACGACTTCGAAAACCTATTTTGAAAAGAAAACAAAAAAATGAAAAGAAAAGAAAAAAGAAAAAAACCTTTAGTCCCGGTTTGTATTACCAACCGGGACTAAAGGTGCCGGCCATCGTGGCATGTCAGGAGGCACCTTTAGTCCCGGTTGGTGTTACCCACCAGGATTAAAGGTCCTCCTTTAGTCCCGATTCCTGACCCGGGACTAAAGGATCCCCTTTAGTCCCAGATGCTTGCTCCCGGGTGGGAAACCGGGACTAGAGGGGGTTTCCCACCGGGAGTAAAGCTCGGTTCTCTACTAGTGTGATAGACGTCTTTGTCGTTGGCGTCGAAGAAGCTACGCAGCGCCGGGTCCATGTGGGCAAGGCCGGCGTCGGTGCACGTGAGCATGTACTGCACCAGGAAGCAAGCGTCGTAGAACATCATGGGCAGGAACACGTCGTCGCCGATGCTGTCCACCACGTTCCTGTCATAGATGCTCCGGGCGTAGCCGGCGACGGCGACGACCGCCCCATAGACCTCCTCGGCTGAGCGGCCTGACTCCATGATGCAGTGGTATGCAGCCACGTGCTTCACCTTCTCCGCCGCCTTCAGGTGGTCTCGGCCGTGGTGGTATGGGCCGATCGACACCGTCATCGGAACGGTGTACAGTTCACCGAGAGATCGAATTCTTGCTGGGTACCTGTGCATCTTCATCTTCATCATGTCCACGTCGAACTTGAACTCACGCGCGGCTTTATCGAACACATGGATCGGATTGCTGTAGATGTTCGTTTCCATGTTGTGGAAATCGGCCTGAAACTCTTGTGCTGCTTTCTCGATATCGATCCGATCATTTTGTGTGGCTGATGCACACTCAACCAGCTGTCCTCTGCTAGAGCTAGTAGGAACATATGTTTGGAGGCAGCTACCGTATATCTCAGTACCCGCCGACTCCACTACCACTGGGAGGCTAGCAGCGCATGCACATACTTCTGGTTCCATTGCCATGCTCCAATGTGCTAGCTGAAACTCAGCTGGCTGCATGCCCCAATATGTCAGCTGAATGTCGCAAGGCACCCATCCTGCATCTGGTTCCATGGAACAATCTGCCACCCCCAGCTGCGTGTATTTGCTGCAGAAAGTTCTGCGCTGGGAAAGAATAAACGAAGAGTGAAAAAAGAGCTAGAAACACATCAGGACAAATATCATAGCGGAAACACAAACTAATGGTGAGAAAGGAAAATCTTACAGCCAGGCAGAAAGAAGCACAGTCACGCAGCCATGTGGAAACTCCTCTTATATAGCATAGACAGACCGGCGGCCGGCCATGTGAATGACGTCTATCCTATTCACTCGAAATGGTCAATTGGACCATGTTTAACATAATGGTTGGCGAAGATTCTTTATCTTACTATGTTCCATTCAAAGCAATGGTCATGTATTCTAGCCCCACATGCAAACAAAACAAGATAAAACATATGTGCCTCAGCTGGCAAAATTTGGTGAAACAAGCTCCACTGCTATTTGGTGTTGTGTTTGTCTATATATGTGTGCATAACCATTATTCGGGCTAAATGCTCACTTAAATGGATAAATTAAATGGCGGTTTAAACAGAATAAATGATCGATTGACAGGAAACGCCGTACCACCGTGCAACGTTTAAACGGTGTGCCAACAGGCTAAACGACCATTTAACGACGTAGGCCATGAAAAATCTGTATGGTTAATTTGATCTTTAAAATGGATTTTGAGAAAGCGCATAATAAAGTCAAATGAGGCTTTCTTTATAACATACCTCATAGATGAAAGAACTTTTAGCTTATATGTAAAGGGTACAATAATAATATAACTATTTACTACATAGCAATTTACTTGAAGGATCCAACGAGGACTCTCTGCTGCTGATCGATTTTGTTATGGGCCGAAATTTGCATCCATGCAGGGTCCTAATCGGGTTGGGCTTGGACGAGACAAATTAAAGGGCCGGCCTGCTCAATGAATTCGGATCGTCGGCTATGATTCCTTTCAAAGCAGTCGAGTCGTCCAAAGATCTAATAAAACGAACAGAAGCGATCGCGACGATCGAATCCCCGAATCCCTCCTCCAATCCAACCCCAAGGAACGAATCGGTGGCGGCGATGCGGATGCGGTCCGCCGCGTCGAGCGCGCCCGCTGCAAGGTGCGTCGATCAATCCCCAAGTGCCCGCCCCCCTCGTTTCTCTTCCTTCTCGTGATGCCGGGCAGTCGACCATTGTTCTGGTTAATGAACTCGTGCTACTGCCGCTAAATCGAAGCTTCGTAGGGCAAAAACAAAACAACAACAACAATAATGTACTGCCAACTCGGATTTGTCAGTGCGATCGAAATCAACCTCGTTTTTTTTAATGCACCGAATGTTCAAAGTTGTGAAGCTTCTTGTAGGGTTTCATGTACAGGTGATGGTTACAACTGTAAATTCAACAAATTAGTTAAGGGTTCAAGCAAATTGTGGACTGATTTTTGTGTGTGTGTGGACTGCATTACTTGCTCAGATTTAATAATTTATACACCAGTCAAATATTTTTATCCTGCAAATAAGCTTTGCCTTTTTAAGCCACCTTTATCTATGGACAGGGTTATTTGGTTTACTGCTTTCTAACCTTATTCTTTTGTTTTCTTTGAATTAGTTCAATTCCTCTTCCATGGAGCCACAAGCTATTCCTCAACAGGTTTTTTTTTTGTTGTTGTTGTAATAGTCTAGTGTCAGCAAATGTTGGTAACTACCACAAACTGTATTTCATAATAAACATTCTAATATTTCTAACTTGCAAATATAGTTTACGATGCAGTCTTCAATTTTTCAAGGACTCTTATCTTTAATTTGCCTTTACAGGATCTATTTCCGTATGCATGCAGACTTGAAAGTTTAGTTTGTTGCTTGCTAACCATATTCATTTGTGTGCATCAGTTCAATTTCAATTCCCTTGTCTTCCAGCCACACACTACGACTCAACTGATGACACAAGAGGTATAACTTCTTTTTTTTGTTGATTATTATTTGCTCTGTGCCTGCAATCTTCAGGTATTGATATAAATATTGTGCGAACATTAATTTTTACCTCAGGCTACTCTGTTCGCTCGGCGTGTTTACGTTGGTGGCCTTCCTCCCTCTGCTAACGAACAGGTCCGTACTTTCTTTTTAACCTCAAACGGGGAAAAACAACTATGCATATACTGCCTAAGTAAACAAACTCAAACACTGTTCCGAATAATTTGCAACTGTTGGCTAAATTGGATTCCTTTCTGCAGACAATTGGAGTATTCTTTAATCAAGTCATGGCTGTTATTGGAGGAAACACTGCTGGTCCCGGTGATGCTGTCTGTAGCGTCTGCATGAACCATGAACAAAGATTTGCTTTAGTGGAATTCAGACTGGCTGAGGAAGCAAGCAATGCAATGGCTCTGGATGGCATTTTGTTTGAAGGGGTGCCAGTGAAGGTTAGAAGGCCAACAGACTACAACCTTTCCCTGGCAGCAGGCTTGGGCCCGAGCCAGCCAAGCCGCAAACTGAATCTTGCTGCAGTTGGACTAACAGCAGGATCAGACGGAGGAGGGTTAGAAGATCCTAACCGTATTTTTGTGGCTGGCCTTCCCTATTTCTACTCTGAAGCTCAAGTCCGGGAGTTGCTTGAATCCTTTGGGCCTCTTCGAGGGTTTGATCTTGTGAAAGATAGGGAAACTGGCAACTCAAAGGGCTATGCATTCTGTGTTTGCTTGAACACCACTGTCACTGACATTGCTTGCGCTGCACTAAACGGTACCAAAATGGAAGACAAAACCCTTACTGTCAGAAGAGCAAACCAGAGTGCATCTCAGCCCAGACCAGAACAGCTAAGTATCCTATTGAAGGCCCAGCGACAGGTGCAAATGCATGTATATATAGACCAGCTAGATGATTTCCATACTAGACACCTTTATAGTTTATTCTCTAGCGTGCCATTTACATTTTCGATGTGCCGTTGTTGTGTTCTGACACAGAAATATGTGCGTGCTTTGTGTACAGAAACTTGCCAATCCAGTTGGAGCGGCCCCTACAAAGGTGGTTTGCCTCGTCCAGGTGGTCAGTGCAGATGAATTGAAAGATGATGAAGCGTATGAGGACATCAAGGACGACATGAGGCAAGAAGCATGCAGATATGGTATATCATTTATACCCTTTTTCGGCTCTTCAATTCGGTTTCCGTCCTACATCAAACTTCTGCTTGTATTTAATTTATCTGCTATTTACATATATTTCCTAGGAATTCTTGCATGCAACTTTGTTATGTTTATGCACTAATCACAAGAAAAATTACCTTTTGATCAGGTAATCTAGTGAAAGTTGTGATCCCACGTCCTGACCCCAGCGGACACCCGGTCACTGGAGTCGGAAAGGTGAGCCTCGTGTTGCACTGACTTCTAATGTTTGAATTTTGCCGATCTCTTTGTGTGATGGCAAATGATTTCTGATGCAAGTTTTTTCTGTTGCAGGTGTTCTTGGAATATGCAGACGTCTACAGTGCCACCAGAGCAAAGATAGCCTTGCATGGAAGGAAATTTGATGGGAAGCCAGTGGTGGCCAGCTACTATCCTGAGCTTAAGTTTGCCAATTTGGATTTCGATGGATAACTGTACGTAGCTTCTGGAAGGGAAAACACGATGACAATTATTCTAAAAATCCTTATGTGTATAAACGTACTGTTTTCGTGGTCTATATATATATATATAGTATCTATAGAGCTAAAATTTCTCCCTATTTTTTTTGTCTGGCCTCGCCTAACTACTCTCGTCACTCTTTTTCCGTTATCACTTGCTTAAGTTAGAGTTGCAAAAACCTTATATTGATATTGCACCACTCATGTCATCTCCTCACATTACGCCACATACCTTCTACTTTTTTTTTGAAATCAAACCCACAACCGAACACATCACACACACATATATTTAAGTTTGGTCAATCTCATGCCAATTTCCTTTATTGCACAAACTTCACTATGGGCCTTGAAATTTATTAATTTATAATCAAGCCCAACTAAATATGGCGGCTCCTCACATCCGGTCCCGTTTTTGTTTTTTTAGCTTTTCTCTGTTTGGATTTTTTCTGAACAGTGCTCGTCGGCCAACTCAATAGCCTCGTGCGGCCTGTGCCTGTAGAGGGACTCGATGTAGACCGAAGCGAACGCGCCGAAGCTATAGTTGCCCATGCAGCCCGAGCTCGTCGGCCCGGCACGAGGCCTGTATTTTTGGCCTGGCCCAAGCACGACACGGCCCGGTGGCGACTGGGCCCGGGATGGCACGGCCCGGAGGAGCAGGCCGTGCCTGGGCCCTAACCCATGCACGTGGGCCAGCATGGCATGGCCTTCTCCTCAACGGGAGGCCCGGTGGCGGCCCTGCCTGCCAACGGCTAGCAGGCCACAGCCGCCCCTCCCCCCGCGCCGGGTGTTTCTAGCCCTTTTATCACCCAGGTGTTGCAGGCTCAACGAAACGCTCGATTGCCCAACCCAAAAAAAAAATCATTACCGCTGCTTTAGTCAATTGACAGACAAGAATAATAAGCTGCCTGTGTGTCCATCACTACGCCAGATTTGCACATCACTGCCGGCATCATCCCTGCCGCATTTGTGAGAACCGGCAGTGATGTACCTTCACTGCCGGTTATGAGCTTGAAAATAAAAAAATGATTGGGGCTGGGCTAAAACCGGCAGTGAAGGACCACATCACTGCTGGTTTGTGGATTGAACCGGCAGTGTTTTGGCGGCCACTCATCACTGCTGGTTTAAGTCAAGAGCCGACAGTGATTGTGCTCTATCACTAGGTTCTAGCCAAGAACCGACGGTGATAAGCCTACAACACAAAAAGACTGCAGCCGTCCTCTCCTTCCTCCTCTCTTCCATCCCGAGAACAGAGACGCGCGTTTGGACCCTTCCCTCCGTTGCTGTGGCTGCTCTTCACCATGAAGCTACTGCTTGGATTTTGAAGAATGGCTTGATCTTTTTGCTTTAAGGTTAGTAACAAACATCCATTCCTTTGATTTTGTTGCTTAATTAGCTTCATTTTGATGGCTACATTGCTTGATTCTCATTCTAGTTCTTTCTCCATTCTAGAGAGCACTTTTCCAATTGGACATTTTTGCAAGGCTCAAATTGTGATGAATCCATCATCCAAAAGGTTGGTGTCTATGAACACATTTAAATTCCTAGCTAATTATTCCATGGTGGTCAAGATCATCATTGTTAGTATGTGATGCTATAATTAGTTCTTAGAAGTAGAGTAGAATAGTTGTTCTTCAATATTGTGCAATAGTTGTTTTTTACTACGATTTTCAATTTACAGGGCTGGGGCTACCAATTTCAATTTTTCAATAATTAGTGTACAATAATGTTTTTCAAAAATGGTACTTTTGAGCTACAATTGTTGTTCATGAAGCTCAATTTCTTATTAATTCTTTGTAATTACTGTCTCAGTATTTTTTTGGGCAGAGATGGATCGAGAGTGGATGCATCTGTCCCGAACGGACAAGCGGTACATGCATAGCGTCAGCCAGTTTATCACCGATGCCAAAGCCCATGATGGGAATGGGAACCCTGTCTTCTGCCCATGCAAAGATTGCAAGAATCATAGGAACTTTCGTCAAATTGAGTCTATAAGATCGCACTTGATTACCAGGGGGTTCATGCCAAACTATACGATATGGACTATGCATGGCGAGGTTGGTGCGAATGTTTTCTAGGAAAATGATGATGATGTGGACATGCCTGACGTAACCATCCACGATGCTGATGAGGAACCTAGTGTCAACACGGAACCTATGGCCATAGTTAATAATGTGTTTAGGAACACGCTAGCTGATGACACCGAGGATAACGATGGCATTTCTCAGCTGCTACGTAATGTAGAGACCGGATGTCTTAGTGAAAGACAGCTGAGAAAGCTAGAGAAAATGAGACAAGATGGCAAAACACCATTGTATAGGAATTGTCCAATGAGCAAACTAGAAGCCGACATCATGCTGTTAGAGTTCAAATCGACAAATGGATTGAGCGATAAAGGCTTCGATCAGTTGTTAGGTATAATAAGGAAAATGCTCCTAGAAAAAAACGAGTTGCCAGAAAAGACATACTTGGCCAAGCAAATGATCTGCCTCATCGGCCTCGAGGTTGAAAAAATCCACGCGTGTTCCAATGATTGCATATTGTACCGTGGAGAAAAATACAAAGACTTGGACAAGTGCCCCAAGTGTGAAGCTCCACAGTACAAGGAAGGGCCGTCAGATAAGGGTACCAAGACCAGAGGAGGTCCTGTAAAGGTCGTTTGGTATTTCCCTATAGCTCCCCGGGTGCATAGGCTGTTTGCATGTGCAAAGTCAGCCAAGTTGTTGCGCTGGCATGGCGAAGAGCGTAAGAAAGATACAATAATGAGGCACCTAGCCGATGGGCATGACTGGAGGACTGTCAATACTATGTTCTATAAGGACATCGGTGGAGAGATAAGGCACCTTTGGTTTGCTTTAAGCACAGATGGGATGAATCCTTTCAACCAGGTTAGAAGCAATCATAGCAGCTGGCTAGTGATGCTCTATATATACAACCTTCCACCTTGGGTCTGTATGAAGCGGTCATACATCCAAATGCCACTACTGATCCAAGGGCCAAGACAGCTCGGGAATGACATCGATATGTTTCTGGAACCAGTGATCGATGAACTAGTGAAGATGTTTGAAAAGGGTGTGCCGGATGTTTGGGATGAGTACAAAAAGGAATATGTCACGATCAAGGAAGTACTTATCGCTACAATCACCAACCTGCCAGGTCGAGGTTCGTTGTTCGGAGAGAAGACAAAAGGCTATACTGGATGTGTTGAGTGCTTGGACGACACCGATGTGGTAAATCTATCAAATAACTCAAAGATAGTTTATACGGGACACCGTAGGTTCCTACCTAAGGATCACCCTTACCGCAGGAATAGAAAAGATTTCAACGGTACTATTGAGAAACGCTTAGCTCCAAAATATCGAGATGGGCCTGCGATACTTCGAGAACTCAACAAACTAGAGGTTGTCCTTGGGAAGGGAGACAATGCAGTAGCAGCGCTTGATGGGAGCATTTGGAAGAAAAAATTGGTTTTCTGGAAACTACCTTACTAGCCATTTCTGAGTGTACGCTACTGTCTTGATCCCATGTACATCACTAAAAACGTGTGCGCTAACACTCTTAACACCTTGATGGACACCGGGGGAACATCGAAGGATTCACTAGCCACACGCCTGGACATGCAACACTTGGGAATCAGGAAGGAGCTGCATCCCGTGGAGCTAGAGAATGGCCAGTTCAAACTTCCGGTTGCGTCATGGACATTGAAGAAGGAAGAAAAGTATGCGCTTATTTCTTTCTTCAATGAACTCAAAGTCCCGATGGGCTACTGTGTGAACCCAAAGAGGCTAGTGAACATGAGATAACTCAAGTTCAACTATGGCCCTATGAAGGCCCATGACTGTCATGTCATTACGACTTAGCTGCTCCCTGTTGCCCTACGCGGTATCCTCCCCCCAAAGGTCCACGCCCCAATCATAAAGCTTTGCTCGTTCTTCAACGCGATCTCAAAAAAGGTCATTGATATGTCCATGCTAGAGCAGCTACAGTGGGACATAGCTGAAACTCTCGTTAGGCTTGATATGCATTTCTCGCCGACTTACTTTGATATCTCATTGCATTTGCTCATTCATCTTGTTGACCAAATTAGAGCCCTTGGCCCAATGTACCTGCATCAGATGTTTCCTTTCGAAAGATTGATGAAAGTTTTCAGGAGGAATGTTAGGAACAAATTCAGGCCAGAAGGAGGCTTGGTTGAAGGATGGTCAACGGAGGAGGCCATTGAGTTCTGCACATATTATCTAGACATCAAAAGGGTCGGAGTTCCAGAATCTCATCATTAGGGAAGACTACGTGGCAAAGGACCGATCGGGGAGAAATCTGTTACAGTAGATGACCTTGTTTCTTTCAGACAGGCACAGTTCGCTGTTCTCCACCAAGCCGAGGGCGTGATGCCATACATTGATGAGCATAGGCAATCGCTGCAAACTGTGTATCCGAGCAGGTCACAGGCTTGGCTGGATAAAAAACATAAGGACGAATTTGTCAGCTGGTTGCGACGTCGCTTGCTTAGAATAAAGTTGGGTAATCAACTGGATGCCTTAGCCAAGGGACCTTTGAGTACATATCTTAAGTACCAAGGGTATGAGATCAATGGATTCACATTTTACACAAAAAAACAAGATGGAAAGAGCACATACCAAAATTGGGGTGTTCGTTTTGATGCTCACGACGAGAACGGCAATGTGCAGGCGACATACTATGGTTTCATAGAGGAGATATAGGAGCTAGCCTTTGGTCCGTTGAAGGCAGCTCTTTTTCGCTGCCAGTGGGTCCGGCTCGAGGAAATCAACACTGACAGCGAAGGGTTCACTACCGTTGATCTCACTAAGACCGCATACAGAGACGACCCCTTCGTCCTTGCAAGAGATGTTATGCAAGTCTTCTATGCAAGGGACAACAAGACAAAAGGAAGGCTAAAAGTGGTCCAAGAAGGGAAAAGGAACATTGTCGGTATCGATGGAGTGACGAACGAAGAAGACTATAGGGGCTATCAGGAAATGCCTCCATTCGGGGCGAACGTACCCCTACCTATCCTTCAAGAGGGTGATGAACCTGCTTACGTATAAATTGATCACAGTGAGGCCCTCATTGTTGATGGACCTAAAGATAGTTAGATTATTGTTAACTATGTAATCATTATGCAGACGTTGTATCAGTAATTCGCACTAAATATTTAATTTATATTTTGTGCGCATCTCTACAATTTAATTATTTACTATGTAATCAAATATTAAGATGATGTTCACAAACACTAATATTTGATAATTATAGACCATTAATTCATTATCATACAATTAAATAATCAAGACACAATTTTTTGTGTTATTTCTATTAATAAATAAAGAAAGAAAAGCAAAATAAGTGAACTCCCTATTCTAGCTCAGCGGTTAAGGCCACGCACTCTGTACTCTGAGACCCGCGCTCGAATCCCAGGCGGGCCAAACTTTTTTGATTTTGCATTTATTATTTAGTAGTGCATTACAATGGGATAAAAGAAAAAATAAAACCATTCTAACTGAACTCCCTATCCTAACTCAGCGGTTAAGACCGCGAACTCTTGACCCCGTGACCCGCGCTCGAATCTCAGGCGGGCCAAACTTTTTATATTTTTTACAAAAGGCTGCGGTGGTAGGCTCCAAACCGACACTGTTTTTTATATTTTTTTACCTAAAGTTGGCGGTAGGGCCCTTCACTGCCGGTTTTGGTTTTAAAACCGGCAGTGATAGCTTCTATCATAGTCAGTTGCTCAAACCGACACAGAAGGCCCCATCCACTGTCGGTTTTTAAACTAAAACCGACAGTGATGTGTAGATGCTCCTCACATGCCAACAGTGCTCCCATGACCACAACCGTTGGAACACTGCTCCCACCTACCCCAACAACTTTAGTTCAGAAATAAAAATGTACCACGACTGCTAGCCCCTATAAAATGGCCCTCGGCCAGGAGCTAGCCTCTCCATGCATGTTGGTTTCAGCCAGGCCTTGTCAGCCATGATATAATGTTTTCCTCTCACAACAAACCACATATATCGTTATGCATCGTAGTCCACCAAAATGGTGCACACATGAGATACTAGAAGAATGCTACTGAAGATAGAGCAACGCCGAAGATTGGAGATGCCACGAGGTTCACAGAGCCATCCGCTGTGGTGCCGAGCTGAATCCGATGTGCTCTGGACAATACAGCAGAGGCATGGATTCATCGATGCCACCTTATCATCTCCAACCGATATAGCTCGTAGACCACCACGGTGCTGTTGTTTGACCCTAGTTGGTGCTAGAAGAATGCTACTGAGGTGGTTAAATTATAATGTGTTGATACACATTGATGGTAACATTGACCTGTATGCAAATAGGTCTTTGTTATCGTATATGTAATTTTAGTGTAAGGTCTTTGTTATCGTATATGTAACTTATTTCTAATTTTTTGATGTATTTCAATACTATCTAAATAAATATATCGTTGTTGTTAAAACTTTCCCACTGTAGTATCTAAATAAATATATCATTCACATATATGCACCTTCACTGTCGGTTCTATTTAGAAACCGGCAGTGATAGTCACCTTCACTATCGGTTCTATTTAAAAACCGACAATGATAGTAACTTTCATTGTCGGTTCTATTTAAAAACCGGCAGTGATGTCTATGCCCCCCTATATAAAACAAACCGCCGGCCACATACATCGATCCCACCCACCCACGAACTCTCTCAGTCTCATTTCTCATATTTCACTCTCACTTCTCAAGACATCCACTCTCTCTCTACGTGATTTGGTCATGGCTCCTGCATTTTTCAATGGTATTGATATGTTATCTTCTCCAATATTCTATCTATATTATTTTGATCTATATTTATATTCATGTTTCTTTGCATTCTACATTTATATATATTCTTATTCCTTACATTCGATCTATATTTAATTATGTTGCCACATTTTACTTGGAAGAATTTTTTGTGCATATATTTTATGTTCATATTTTTTTTGCATTTTATCGATCAGGTGGTATGAACAACGGACCTCCCCCACCACAAGAACTAGGTTTCCACCTTGGCGATGAGTCATTCGCTCCTAATGTGGCCATTCCACGGTTCCCTTTTCCAGCTATTGTATGAAATATTTTCCAACATCTTTTATTTTTTGATGCTAATAAATAACTGTAATTAGTTTAATATCATTGTTGCATGCATATATGTCGCAGACTATATCCCCAATAGATTGGCTGCGAACAGCACTTAGCTAGTTCTTTATCTCAGACATCGTCGAGAACACGGCATCTAATGCAAGTGGTCGGCTATGGATGTGTGAACTCAGTTTTTTCATCCCTGTGAGGGGTTCAAATCATCGGAACCATATCCACGGGACGGGAATACAGAGCCTGGACATGATAAGCGCCCAATTAAGTGTCGTGCGCATTTGTTTAGAGGCACTTCGATGTATTTGCTATGATGTGCCTGATTTCTCGTACTTCAAGGCACTTGCTTTGAATGCTGGTGATTTCCCCGTCCCGCAAGCAAGCGAATGGTTTGCGAGCTACAACCATGCGGATATGGTAAAATGGTCACTTATACCTGAGTCGTGGTTATTTGTTGTTTATTATTGTAATAACATTCTCTAATTTTTTCTTTTTCTCCCCATGCAGATTGCGCTATAGGACCTTACCTATGCTGCATGTGGCTTGTGGGCCATTCTAGACCAAGCTACGGAGCAACTCGGGTACGATTGTGACTTCTGCAATGGAAACCTCGGCCAGCTCACTATAGAAGGACGATAGTACTGCATAAGGATTACTAACAGGGGCAGTGGTCGTTCAGTATGTTACATCTATGGTCGACCATTCTTTCGGTATTGTGAGGCACGAGAGAGTGCACTCATTAGGGCATTGAACTTCATCGATACAAGCGGATACATAATCTGTGGCATCAATTACTATATATGGCTACAGAGGCATGTTAGTGTGCGTAGCCTGATCGATCCCGGCAGTGATTCCGATAGTAACTAATGTTTATTTAGCAAGGTTTTCAAGGTCGTAGTTTAATTGGGTTCTAATTTTAATATGTATGGCTTTGTGTGTTTAATTATTGTCATGCATGTAATTCGTGTAACATTCCGGTGTCGTATTTGTCTCAAAATTATTCTCAGGCTTGCACGTGCCACGTGTGAAGGAAACACCGAGTTTGGGATTTTCCGGAGATGGTTTGCTACTTTCTGAGGTTTAATTGAATTTCCGCACAACGACACCATTTTATTATAGGTTGAACTAAGTCTACCCACGAAAAAATCTGGAATGGTGCCAAACTTTTACACAGGCTCTAATGTGCCCTAGGGATAAGACTTTTGTGGAGGTGGATAAAAAAATCTATTTGGTCCAAGATGAAATTCACTCTCTTTTGTCTCATTTGGCACAGAGAAAAATATAATAAATAAAAAAAATGAACAGAAAAACATAAGATCCTGTGTGGGGTCTTAATTTGGGTGTACATGCTTGCCAAAAAAATTTCAAGCCATTTCGACATAGGCGGAGTATACATGCTTCACAGAGGAACATGTGCCCTTTCATCGAATCATGACTGCACACATAGGTTATCAAGGTTTCAATGGTTCAAAGCATTCTGGTGTTGTATTGGTCTCAAACTTTTTCTTAGGCTTGCATGTGCCACGTGTGAAGGAAACACCAAGTTTGGGATTTTCCGGAGAAGGTTTGCTACTTTCTGAGGTTTAATTGAATTTTCGCGCGACGAGACCGTTTAATTATAGGTTGAACTGAGTCTACCCACGAAAAGATCTGGAATGGTGCCAAAGTTTTACACAGGCTCTAATGTGCCCTAGGGATAAAAATTTTGTAGAGGCGAATGAAAAAATATATTGGGTCCAAGATGAAATTCACCCTCTTTTGTCTCATTCAGCACACAAAAAAATATAATTAATAAAAACATGATTAGAAAAACCTAAGATCCTGTGTGGGATCTTAATTTTGGTGTACACGCTTGTCAAAAAAAATTCAAGCCATTTCAACATAGGAATACATATGCTTTTATTTATTCAGTACATAAAAGAATTTTTTAATATATATAAACATCACTGTCGGTTTCAAGAAACCGGCAGTGATGAGAAGAAACCAACAGTGATGCTTGTTATCACTGTCGGTTTATTTAGAAAACAGGCAGTGATATATAAAAAAAATTAAAAACAATTGTGCCAGCCCTCGGGTTTGAGCTCGGGTCTCGGGCTACAGAGTTCAGACACTTAACCGCTGCGCTAGTATAGGATGTGGGCCATGGTTTATTTATTTTATCGTTTTGACCTTTAGACTGCTTAATAAATTATAAAATTAAACCAAAAAAATTGGGCTGCCTGGGGCTAAGTTGTGGGGTCGTAACCGTTGCGCTAGTAGGAGGAGTTCGAAAGAAAATGAAAACTTATCCTACTTAACACCTAACTTAACACCTAACTGCTATAGCACATCACTGCCAGTTTGGGGAGTGACCCGGCAGTGATGTGCCCCATCACTGTCGGTTTACAAGCAGAACCGGCAGTGATAAGCTACTACTATAAAAGTGGCGCGGGTTGAAATTATCCCAATTCATTTCAACCCCGCGCCAACCCCTCCCCCCGCGCCGCTGGAGCACCACCCCGTGCCGGAGCACCGCCCCACGCCATCCACCGCCCCACGCCGGAGCACCGCCCCACGTCGGAGTAGCACCCCACGCCAGAGCACCGCCCCACACCGTCCACCGCCCCAAGCCGGAGCACCGTGCCGTCCATGCCAAGCTGGAGCACCGCGCCGTCCAGAGCACCAAGTCGTCCGTCCCACCACCGAGGCCTTTAGGAGCGCGCAGACAGCTGCTTTCCCACCCCCACGGTGAGTGTGTGGCTCACTGCTTGCTACGTGTCTGATGAAATGTCCCACAGCTGCTTACTTGAATCAGTTTGATCATGCAGTGTGTGCTGTCATATAGTTTGATCATGCAGCTGTGAATGCTAGAACCTAGGTTTGCCACACACTTGTGAAAGAACCTCGCGCCAATGGTTGGGGGATTTATAGTGAGACTGAAGACTCTTAGACATCTCTAGGAGTATATCCAAAAGTCTTAAACTGGCTCTCTAAATCATCATTTGGTTTTTAACGAATAAAAAATATTCTTTATATCTTTCCTACATCTAACAACTATTACTAAGGCACGTGAATAGCTATTTTCCAAACACTCCTATCTATGCAATGGTCGTGTGTTATTCGTAAATATATTAAATTGTATAAGAATACATCATGTTTGAATGACAACCTAATTTACTTAAATGTATAGGCAACCATGGCATGGTATGTAGTGCATGTTGGTCACATGCCTGGGATTTATCGAACCTAGAAAGATTGCTATGCTCAAGTCAATCGCTACCCTGGTAATTTGCACAAAAAATACAACACAGAAGCTGAAGCTTTGAGGGCCTACTATAGTCATCCGGCCAACCTTGCAAACCATGGGCAATCGGCCTACTATGGTCCAATGAATGCAAACCATGGCCATCCGTTGGCACTGGAGATCGAAGAGAAGCCACCCGCCGGAGATGTGAAGATTAGGATAATTGCTCCTTGGTCATGGAAAGATGTCATGCTTTTATTTATGGCTATGTTCATCGCTTTTCTTATTTCGAAGTTGATGTAGTCTTAGTTTCATAGAAGAGTAGGTGGACTTTGTTGTTTGTGGTCAATCAAACAATGAATTTGTTCTAGGTGAACATATGCTATTATTTGACTTTGTTGTATGTGGACTTATTATTAGACTTTGCATTAAACACATTATATATATATATATGAACATATGCTATTAGTAGTTGTCTGCGGCCAAAACTAACCACGATCGTGTCACAGCTATGACTCATTGTCGCATGTTACCCCGTTGCCAAAGAACTGATCGGCAACAACAAGCGACTGATATCGCTAGGACAGGAGAGCCGCATGATCCGACAAACGGTGACGGTGTCAATCAGGTCGGTGAGAACGAGCAACCATGGACCCCGTCCGGCCTGCTCGATCTAGGTCAAAATGACCAAGATGGCCAGGTAACTTTGGTATCATGTCACTATGTAGCCACACAAGCTAATCTATTGAGGATCATAGCTTACTTAGTGTCTCTAGCAGGAGCCTCCGCCGGCCAAGGAGCCAGAGGGTTCGGGTAGCAGGAAGGCTAGATCCAAGCGAGGCGTGTCAAAGATTCCTATTGGTAGGAATGCACACTGGCACATTACAGAGTTCAATGAATTCAGAGATCCACTCTCACCACCTATAGCTTTGACCAAATACAAGACTATCCTCGGGTTACTTGTTAGGGACTTCATCCCGATTAAGTACAGGAAGTGGATTGGGAAAGATGATGACCGGTGGAGGGTTCCCGAAAGCGAGAAGGATTACATATGGGATGTCAAGATCCCAGAGTATTTCACCTTCCCAGCTGAGTATGACAGGGAGTTAGTCAAGAAAAAAGCAAAAGAAATCATGGGGACATGCTTCAAGAATTTCAAGGGGACATTGTACAAGAATTTTGTCCTCCAAAATAAAGAGCCAGATTTCGATGGTCGAAAGTTTAGCAAGCAGAAAGACTTCTGACAGGATTTCAAGGAATACAGGTTATCTGAGGAGTACTTAGAACTGAGCAGGAAGAATAAGGAGAATTCGCAGAAAGCGATGAATCCTCATCATCTCGGCTCTCGTGGCTACGCCAAAAAGATGCCAGAATTTGAAGCAGAACTTCAAAAGATAGATCGCCTTGCTGAGGAAGGCGTTCAGGTTGAGACCACCGAGTGGGAGCCTAGATCGGTATTATACTGTATGGGGAGAAATGTACGGCACGCCGAGGATGGGAGCTTGAGCTCCTCAAATCAACCCATGAGCGAACTCATCCAGAGGATCTCCCAGGTAACTGAGGAGGTGAGGCAAGGGACTCGCACTTCTAATAGGGAGAAAGACGCGCTCACCCAAGCACTCGGATCCAAGGAGCACCCTGGTCGCACTAGAGGAACATGTGTTGTTCCTTGGAAACTAGCATTCCCCCAAGAATCTAACAATTATCGGAGCCGCTCGAGGCGTAGAGCGGAACATGAGGCAGAGTATTTGAGGAGACTAAAAGAGATGGAAGACATAATGGAAGCACAGATTGAGGCGACCGTTGAAGCGCGAGTCGAGCAAATTTTGCTGTCCAAGGGGTCAGTAGTACCACAAAACCCTACTTCTAGTGCCTTTAGCCCATAGTTTAGGGGTCGTAGCAGCTGCGGATCGACCCCGCTCGACGAAGAAGAGGCGAATGTGCCTCATCCGATGGATGACATCACTGAACCCGTCAATGTTAGGTTGTACATCCGTCAGGAATGGACAAAGGACAAGGTGGCGCTAGGCCAGGCCTGGCCTGCGGGAGACGAGACAATTAATGGCCACCCAATTTCACTAGGGTATGCTTGCGTCACCATTGACAGAATACTTGATAAGAAATTTAACAAGATACCCATTGAGTAACTCGTAGCGGAAGATAGGCCGAAACTTGGTCAAAACAAGGGCTCTCAAGTGGCCTAGCGCAAGCGCTTCATTAAGCTTGACCATCAATATTCGTCTGATGATGAGGACGACTACGAGTCTTCACCCACCCCCGATGATCACTCACCATCTCCCAACAGAGATCACTCCCCTCCTCATTCGGAGCCAACACCCCCAAGAAGACAGAGGTCTCCTTCTATTCCTCCTCGTCCGACTCCATCTTCATCATCCTCGAGAAAAGAGACTCCTCCTCCTCCTCCCCCTCCTCCTCCATCTTCATCAGCGCCGGGAAAACAGAATTCTCGTCGTCATCCTCCTCCTCCACCTTAGCCCAAAACAAGATCAAGGACATCCTCGTAGTCGTAGAAAAGGTCCTCGGATTCGGTTGTTAATGCTCCCAAAGTGGACCAACAGAAAAGAAAAAGGCCGTTCAGTGGCAGTGTTACCACCTTGATGAAACAAAATTTACAGCACACATCTCGAAAGGAAGATTGTGTTAGTTTCTTCGATCTCTATGCCTCACTGCCTTCGTATATGTTGAAGTCCGAATTCGAAAGGCAAACACAGAATAAATACGCTACAACAAGAGACGAAGAAATACACAATAAAGATTTAAGGAATATACAGAAGTACGTTGAAGACAACCCAGGATTAACCATGGAAGAGGTCGCGAACATCTATTATGATGTACAAGGGACGGGAACACCGGCAATGAAGTATGAAAGGGGCAATCTTTTGGTTCCCGATGACGAGTATAAAAATCTGACAACATATATGTGCCGGTTGCATGAATATTACATGGCTCAAGCAACAGAGACGGACGACTTTGGTTTTGAGGTTATTATCCGTTTGCCACATGTTTTCCATTATCCCAAAGAAGAGAAGTTCGATGTCGAGTGGGAGTGCTTATTCCAGCTATACCAGAAACGTGATCTCGATGTTCAAATGTTGACGCTGTGGACTATGTAAGTACCCTACACGCGTGATATTACAATTAACTACTCTCTCGAGACAAATTGTTAACTTTTGAACACTTCCCATGACTTTGTGTAGGTGTATATCAAAATTTTGCATTGTAAAAAGCAAATGGGATTACATAGGCTTCTTGGACCCCTTGCGAGTCAATGAGAGGACATGTCTAGGCCTCTATGGATGTGACGTGGAAGACCTGAAATAGAGATTGATTGCTGTTTTCGACGAATTCACGATGAAGAAGAAAACCCACATGCTTCTAGCCTACAACTGCGACTATGTGTTCTCGGCTTTTAATTTTATGCTTCTTTTTTGGTTAAGATTATTCGATAATTAGGATTATGTGATTATAACAACCATTTCGTCTTCATTTGTGTCAATCTTGCCAAAAACCATTTTATCATCTGGATGCACCGGTGGCAGTGCTGAATTAGTAAGCGATCCTAATAACATATTATTTTCTAGTCACACATACCGCTTTCTAATGTTTCTCCCTTTAATGTTGCTCAGTGTCCGAATAAGACATATTGGTGGGACGCAGGTCCCATTGAAGGTTGTCGAAATGGAGGGTAAGTACCTGTTACAACCGGCGGGAAACAATGAATGTGGGTTTTATGTAATGTGGGCAATGCTTCACTACATCGGCGGGAAATCGGAAGAAGCCAATAAGTTGTGTGTATAATCCCCATTTTATTTATATCTGTTAATAATTCAACAAAATGATTTACTATTCCTCTTTGGATATCATCTATTTTAAATGACAGCACAAGAAATATAACCACCAAAGGCTGTTAGACATGGAGATCGTCGCACTACAATCGGAGCTCGCAAAGTTCATCTTAGCCGAGGTATTGGAAAAAGATGGAGTATTTTCCATTGCACAACCCGTGAGGTACAAGGACCAGTATGGCCCAGAGCGGCTCACCAGATTATTGTAAGAAGTCCGAGAAGCACTGCACAATCTGTGATTTCTGAGAACATTTCTTTTTTGTTTTGAGGGATCGAGATCTGGATAAGAACATTTGAACTGTAACCGTAACATTTGTAATGTTTAATATTGATGGACCTGTCGTCTACGTAGCGTATATAAAGCGAAACTCGATTCCACGAAATAATATAAATTAAAATCAATTATAAAACAATAAAATGCCAATGGGCCATCACTAGCGGTTGGCAACGAACCGGCAGTGTTGTCTTGCTCAACACTGTCGGTTTAAGCTATGAACCCACAGTGTTGTCTTTCTCAACACTGCCGGCTTGAGCCATGAACCGACAGTGTTGTCTTGCTCAACACTGCCGGCTTGAGCATGAACCGCCAGTGTTGTCTTGCTCAACACTGCCGGCTTGTGCCATGAACCGACAGTGTTGGATTGCTTAACACTGCCGGCTTGAGCCATGAACCGATAGTGTTGTCTTGCTTAACACTGCCGGCTTGCGCCATGAACCGACAGTGTAGGCTTGCTCAACACTGTTGGCTTGAGCCAAGAACCGACACTCTTGAAGCAAACATCACTGTCGGTTGGGACTACAAACCGGCAGTGTTGTTCAACTATACACTGTCGGGTGGAGCCAGGAACCGACACTGTTTCCTGTAGATCAGGGTCGGTTTTTAAGAACCGACAGTGATGTCAACCCCCCATCACTGCTGGTATGCCACTGTCGGTTCAAAATCCGGCAGTGATGTTCAGATCTGGGGTAGTGTATCCAACTGTGTGCACGATGTTTTGGGTGAGTGTGCAATCATGTATGAAGTGGTTTACAAGCGGAGAAGTGATTTTACCAAACCGTTAAAGATCCTCTAACATGTGTCAAATGAGAAACACTTCCACAGGGCTCCGGAGGAGCCGCTAGCATTGTTACTTTTATACAGAGTTAAAATGGTAATTTTAAGTTGGACCACGACCATTGCAACATAATCTGTTGCTTGGAGGAAGAACACGTTTTAGCAACAAACCAAAACTTTTTTCGAATTTATCAAAACAATGTGAATTGCAGTGATGGGAGATTATAATCTCATTATCATATAAAATTCCTACAAATATTTTTTTCTAAAATTTTAGTATTTAATATGAATGGTACCCAATTCTCTATACTATTTGTTGCAGATCCACCACGTATATCAGTACTATAAATAAAAGAAAATAGTGGAACAAAAGGGCAAGCTTGCTCAAAACTAGTCCAAGTTGGGGTATAATATATATATATATATACTTCAATGTCGATGCATGCAGACGTACTCACATGGTAGGTGCTACCTTCTATAAATAGCATGTCTCACTGACCATAAGATGTAGAGCTCCACTAACCATATTCTATCGTAATTCGTATCAACTCCATGTTACAATTTGCACCAAGTTGATATATATTCAAAGAAGAGAAGACAGCAGGATTGCAGGAAGAAAGAATTGGAAAATACAGGATTGGCAAAGCAACAATGGTGTGCGGCCAACTAGCAGATTCCGCGGCCAACTGATGGAATAGACAATAGTACTGTCAGATTCAGAACACACTAGCTAGAGAATCAGAAAGAAGGCAACACATTGCATTTTACTGCAAATGGGATTCAGAATTCAGATACAGGGAATAATTTTAGTTACCATGGAAACTAGCTAGCAACAGTTGGATCATCTCACACTGACAGCATCGTAGATCATCGATAGACCTTATCGAGATTTGAGAGACCTGATTGTGCCTATGATACTGGCAAGCGCAGCAATCACGGAGATGACGGCTACGATGACTTTCACATTCCTGTAAACAAACGCGTGCAGCTTGGTCCGCGTCCTCCTGTTCACCTTGTAGTCCTCGATCTCCTCCATGGTGCGGACGTAGCGTGATCCAAGGCGCAGTCCCTGGACGCTCGTCAGGAAGCGGAGGGCCTCCCTGTTGGTGAGCCCTCCACCTCCCTGTCCACAAGCATGCCGAGGAGGAGGAGATACGAGCAGACGGCCGACGCCTCGTCCTCGGCGTCGTGAAAGCTGGGGGTCACGCACAGCTCAAGGGCCGCCATGTTGAGCAGCACGCTGGCGCGCGTGTCGTCCAGGGACAGTGGCGACAGGGAGAGCTCGGCGAAGAGGTTCCCTTTCTTGTTGACGCCCATGTAGACGAGCTCGGTCGTCTTGCTGGCCGTCAGCGTGATGCCGATCTCGGCGAGCTCGATGGCGCTCACGGAGAAGGACATCGACTCGGTCTCCGGTAGTGTAGGCAGCTTGACGTCACTTCTTCCGACGATGTAGTACCGGAGGAGGCCGAGGAGGTGCGGCGGCTCAAAGGCGTCGTCCATGACGAACGGCTTCTCGTGCCGGTCCTTGCGGTCCTGCAGACAGCCTCGCAGGGAAGCGACGAACTCCTTCAATGGCACGGGCCTGAACGCCATGACGGCCCTGACCACCGGCCATGGGAGCTGGTTCTCGAGCTGCATGATGTCGTGATAGACGTCTTTGTCGTTGGCGTCGAAGAAGCTACGCAGCGCCGGGTCCATCTGGGCAAGGCCGGCGTCGGTGCACGTGAGCATGTACTGCACCAGGAAGCAAGCGTCGTCCATGTGGGCAAGGCCGGCGTCGGTGCACGTGAGCATGTACTGCACCAGGAAGCAAGCGTCGTAGAACATCATGGGCAGGAACACGTCGTCGCCGATGCTGTCCACCACGTTCCTGTCATAGATGCTCCGGGCGTAGCCGGCGACGGCGACGTCCGCCCCATAGACCTCCTCGGCTGAGCGGCCTGACTCCATGATGCAGTGGTATGCAGCCACGTGCTTCACCTTCTCCGCCGCCTTCAGGTGGTCTCGGCCGTGGTGGTATGGGCCGATCGACACCGTCATCGGAACGGTGTACAGTTCACCGAGAGATCGAATTCTTGCTGGGTACCTGTGCATCTTCATCTTCATCATGTCCACGTCGAACTTGAACTCACGCGCGGCTTTATCGAACACATGGATCGGATTGCTGTAGATGTTCGTTTCCATGTTGTGGAAATCGGCCTGAAACTCTTGTGCTGCTTTCTCGATCTCGATCCGATCATTTTGTGTGGCTGATGCACACTCAACCAGCTGTCCTCTGCTAGAGCTAGTAGGAACATATGTTTGGAGGCAGCTACCGTATATCTCAGTACCCGCCGACTCCACTACCACTGGGAGGCTAGCAGCGCATGCACATACTTCTGGTTCCATTGCCATGCTCCAATGTGCTAGCTGAAACTCAGCTGGCTGCATGCCCCAATAGGTCAGCTGAATGTCGCAAGGCACCCATCCTGCATCTGGTTCCATGGAACAATCTGCCACCCCCAGCTGCGTGTATTTGCTGCAGAAAGTTCTGCGCTGGGAAAGAATAAACGAAGAGTGAAAAAAGAGCTAGAAACACATCAGGACAAATATCATAGCGGAAACACAAACTAATGGTGAGAAAGGAAAATCTTACAGCCAGGCAGAAAGAAGCACAGTCACGCAGCCATGTGGAAACTCCTCTTATATAGCATAGACAGACCGGCCGGCCATGTGAATGACGTCTATCCTATTCACTCGAAGTGGTCAATTGGACCATGTTTAACATAATGGTTGGCGAAGATTCTTTATCTTACTATGTTCCATTCTAAGCAATGGTCATGTATTCTAGCCCCACATGCAAACAAAACAAGATGAAACATATGTGCCTCAGCTGGCAAAATTTGGTGAAACAAGCTCCACTGCTATTTGGTGTTGTGTTTGTCTATATATGTGTGCATAACCATTATTCGGGCTAAATGCTCACTTAAATGGATAAATTAAATGGCGGTTTAAACAGAATAAATGATCGATTGACAGGAAACGCCGTACCACCAGTGCAACGTTTAAACGGTGTGCCAACAGGCTAAACGACCATTTAACGACGTAGGCCATGAAAAATCTGTATGGTTAATTTGATCTTTAAAATGGATTTTGAGAAAGCGCATAATAAAGTCAAATGAGGCTTTCTTTATAACATACCTCATAGATGAAAGAACTTTTAGCTTATATGTAAAGGGTACAATAATAATATAACTATTTACTATTTACTACTTAGCAATTTACTTGAAGGATCCAACGAGGACTCTCTGCTGCTGATCGATTTTGTTATGGGCCGAAATTTGCATCCGAGCAGGGGCCTAATCGGGTTGGGATCGGACAAGACAAATTAAAGGCCCGGCCTGCTAAATGAATTCGGATCATCGGGATCGTCGGCAACGATTCCTTTCAAAGCAGTCGAGTCGTCCAAAGATCTTATAAAACGAACAGAAGCGATCGCAACGACCGAATCCCCGAATCCCTCCTCCAATCCAACCCCAAGGAACGAAGAAAGCCACGAAGTGCGCGGGCGGGCGAATGGGTGGCGGCGATGCGGATGCGGTCCGCCGCGTCGAGCGCGCCCGCTGCGAGGTGCGTCGATCAATCCCCAAGTGCCCGCCCCCCTCGTTTCTCTTCCTTCTCGTGATGCCGGGCAGTCGACCATTGTTCCGATTAATGAACTCGTGCTACTGCCGCTAAATCGAAGCTTCGTAGGGCAAAAACAAAACAACAACAACAATAATGTACTGCAAACTCGGATTTGTCAGTGCGATCGAAATCAACCTCGTTTTTTTTAATGCACAGAATGTTCAAAGTTGTGAAGCTTCTTGTAGGGTTTCATGTAAAGGTGATGGTTACAACTGTGAATTCAACAAATTAGTTAAGGGTTCAAGCAAATTGTGGACTGATTTTTGTGTGTGTGTGTGTGGACTGCATTACTTGCTCAGATTTAATAATTTATACACGAGTCAAATATTTTTATCCTGCAAATAAGCTTTGCCTTTTTAAGCCTCCTTTATCTATGGACAGGATTATTTGGTTTACTGCTTTCTAACCTTATTCTTTTGTTTTCTTTGAATTAGTTCAATTCCTCTTCCATGGAGCCACAAGCTATTCCTCAACAGGTTTTTTTTTTGTTGTTGTAATAGTCTAGTGTCAGCAAATGTTGGTAACTACCACAAACTTTATTTCATAATAAACATTCTAATATTTCTAACTTGCAAATATAGTTTACGCTGCAGTCTTAATTTTAAAGGACTCTTGTCTTTAATTTGCCTTTACAGGATCTTTTTCCGTATGCATGCAGACTTAAAAGTTTAGTTTGTTGCTTGCTAACCATATTCATTTGTGTGCATCAGTTCAATTTCAATTCCCTTGTCTTCCAGCCACACACTACGACTCAACTGATGACACAAGAGGTATGACTTCTTTTTTTTGTTGATTATTATTTGCTCTGTGCCTGCAATCTTCACGTATTGATATAAATATTGTGCGAACATTAATTTTTACCTCAGGCTACTCTGTTCGCTCGGCGTGTTTACGTTGGTGGCCTTCCTCCCTCTGCTAACGAACAGGTCCGTACTTTCTTTTTAACCTCGAACGGGGAAAAACAACTATGCATATACTGCCTAAGTAAACAAACTCAAACACTGTTCCGAATAATTTGCAACTGTTGGCTAAATTGGATTCCTTTCTGCAGACAATTGGAGTATTCTTTAATCAAGTCATGGCTGTTATTGGAGGAAACACTGCTGGTCCCGGTGATGCTGTCTGTAGCGTCTGCATGAACCATGAACAAAGATTTGCTTTAGTGGAATTCAGACTGGCTGAGGAAGCAAGCAATGCAATGGCTCTGGATGGCATTTTGTTTGAAGGGGTGCCAGTGACGGTTAGAAGGCCAACAGACTACAACCTTTCCCTGGCAGCAGGCTTGGGCCCGAGCCAGCCAAGCCGCAAACTGAATCTTGCTGCAGTTGGACTAACAGCAGGATCAGACGGAGGAGGGTTAGAAGATCCTGACCGTATTTTTGTGGGTGGCCTTCCCTATTTCTACTCTGAACCTCAAGTCCGGGAGTTGCTTGAATACTTTGGGCCTCTTCGAGGGTTTGATCTTGTGAAAGATAGGGAAACTGGCAACTCAAAGGGCTATGCATTCTGTGTTTACTTGAACACCACTGTCACTGACATTGTTTGCGCTGCACTAAACGGTACCAAGATGGAAGACAAAACCCTTACTGTCAGAAGAGCAAACTAGAGTGCATCTCAGCGACTCAGCCCAGACCAGAACAGCTAAGTATCCTATTGAAGGCCCAGCGACAGGTGCAAATGCTGGTATATATAGACCAGCTAGTTGATTGCCATACTAGACACCTTTATAGTTTATTCTCTAGCGTGCCATTACATTTTCGATGTGCCGTTGTTGTGTTCTGACACAGAAATATGTGCGTGCTTTGTTTACAGAAACTTGCCAATCCAGTTGGAGTGGCCCCTACAAAGGTGGTTTGCCTCGTCCAGGTGGTCAGTGCAGATGAATTGAAAGATGATGAAGCGTATGAGGACATCAAGGACGACATGAGGCAAGAAGCATGCAGATATGGTATATCATTTATACCCTTTTTCGGCTCTTCAATTCGGTTTCCATCCTACATCGAACTTCTGCTTGTATTAATTTATCTGCTATTTACATATATTTCCTAGGAATTCTTGCATGCAACTTTGTTATGTTTATGCACTAATCACAAGAAAAATTACCTTTTGATCAGGTAATCTGGTGAAAGTTGTGATCCCACGTCCTGACCCCAGCGGACACCCGGTCACTGGAGTCGGAAAGGTGAGCCTCGTGTTGCACTGACTTCTAATGTTTGAATTTTGCAGATCTCTTTGTGTGATGGCAAATGATTTCTGATGCAAGTTTTTTCTGTTGCAGGTGTTCTTGGAATATGCAGACGTCTACAGTGCCACCAGAGCAAAGATAGCCTTGCATGGCAGGAAATTTGATGGGAAGTCAGTGGTGGCCAGCTACTATCCTGAGCTTAAGTTTGCCAATTTGGATTTCGATGGATAACTGTACGTAGCTTCTGGAAGGGAAAACACGATGACAATGTTTTAACCCTGGGTATAAACGTACTGTTTTCGTGGTCAATGTTTATACAGATCCAGAAGAGGTGGTAAATTTTGATGATGAGCACGGGTGCTTTGTGTTGAGAACCAAAAGTGGCTAGAGGGCTTTGTAGTAATGTTCTTGGCAGTAAAACAATAACAAATAATATTTAGGATCGTCGCATTCGAAATCCGGAGGAAAAATAAGGAAAAAGACAGGCGCCAAACTGGTCTGGCCGATTTCTCAATCGGCCATGCCGGTTCTCATGTGCTGCACCGCAACGGCCCTAATAGCCTGGCCTAGCCGGTTTGGGACCTGACCAGACGGGTTTTTTCTCTGTTCGAGTCGAACCGATTACTTTCTAAAATGATTTTTGGATGTGTTTTGGCGTAGAAAACATAGAGATTATGATCTCGACTTGTCTCGTACTAAAATAAGACCACCCATCTATCTATATCTATATATATAGTATTTATAGAGCTAAAATTTCTCCCTATTTTTTTTTTGTCTGGCCTCGCCTAACTACTCTAGTCACTCTTTTTCCATTATCACTTGCTTAAGTTAGAGTTGCAAAAACCTTATATTGATATTGCACCACTCATGTCATCTCCTCACATTACGCCGCATACCTTCTACTTTTTTTAGAAATCAAACCCACAGCAGTACACATCACACACACATATATTTAAGTTTGGTCAATCTGATGCCAATTTCCTTTATTGCACAAACTTCACTATGGGCCTTGAAATTTATTAATTTATAATCAAGCCCAACTAAATACGGCTCCTCACATCCGGGTCCTGTTTTAGTTTTTTTAGCTTTTTTTCTGTTTGGATTTTTTCCGAACAGCACTCGTCGGCCAACGCGATATCCTCGTGCGGCCTGTGCTTGTAGAGGGAGCCGATGTAGAGCGAAGCGAACACGCCAAAGCTATAGTTGTCCATGCAGCCCGAACCCGTCGGCCCGGCACGAGGCCTGTATTTTTGGCCTAGCCCAAGCACGGCACGGCCCGGTGGCGACTGCGCCCGGGCTGGCATGGCCCGGAGGAGCAGGCCGTGCCTGGGACCTACCCTAGGCACCTGGGCCAGCACGGCATGGCCCGCTCCTCAACGGGAGGCCTGGTGGCGGCCCGGCCTGCCAATGTCTAGCAAGACGCAGCCAGCCCCCTCCCCCCGTGCGATATATAAGCCAGGCACAACCGGAACCCTACCCCACCCTAACCCTAATCCCCATTCCCCATTTTCACCACGTTGCGCCGCTCTGCTCTCTCGACCGCATCCACAAGCCATCGAGGTGCCGAGCCACGTCACTCATCGTCGTCATTCCCGACTCCGGTGAACTCTATCCGCTTGCCGCCGCTCCCCCATCTCACCCTGTCTCCTCTCTAACTGTCTCGGCATCTCCTCCCTTCTCCCTGTCTCTCCTCTCCTCTCGCTCTTGGTGAACTATGTGAGTTCGTGTTCGGTGTTCCCATCCGTCCCTTCGCCGCCACTTGCCGTCATTTCTAATCGGTGTTTGTGTCTGTCCTCTTGGTGGCCCTCGTCATCTCCGGCATTGGTGTGTCCATGAACCCTAACCCTAACTATCGACGAAATATGGTCGGCAGTCTACCGAGGGGTATGCCTGATATAGTAGATTGATCGGGGGAGGTGCCCGTGATAGGAACTAGATGGTGACGTAGGCACAGAGACAACGATTTAGAGAGGTTCAGGCCGTCAAGTCGACGTAACACCCTACGTCCTGTGTCTTTGATGGATTATATTGATTATGGGTTTTTTCAAGGGGGTCCCTATCCACCTTATATAGGCTAGGGATAGTGTAACAAGTTGGTTAGATCTATCTCTAATCGGTTACATGATAAGTATTTACAAGGAATATAATATCTAGCATATACGATCAGATCTTCCTTCATCGCCAAGATGTCTTCTCGTTGCCTTGCGGTGCACGCCGGGAGGGCCGAGCACCTTGGGCTCTGATCTTGTGGACTGGAAAGCGGCCCATGTGTCGCCCAGTGGGTATCCGGGGTTGTACCCTCTCCCCCCCCCCCCCCCCCCCCCCCCCCCCCCACAGTTAGTCCCCGAGCACCTTGTATTCGCTGAGTAATGCTGTCTTGATGATATCCGAGTAGTATGCCTTAAAGATGATCAGTAGAGACGAGTATCCGACCAGTTTAACTGGTCGGCTACCCTCGGATTCATCCAAGTTAGGATTTGCCAGTAGGATGTAAGGAGCTCAAGTTTAAATTTTGAAAATTCTTCACTTTAGGTGAAGTGTACACACTTAGATTTCAATGGCAAAGTTAGATGATTACTATCTCTGACTTAGAGAGGTAGATAAGTACCATCATGACTTAGTCAAGAGACGAGGACTTATTCTATCGCAAAATGTTAATACATGCACCACAAGGTGCAGTGTATACACTATAGTCCCTAAGCCTGACAGTAGGTGGAGAATACACTTAGTGCCAGGATCAAAGAATTTAAAGTATCATCAATCGGTTGGCGAGACAACCTATTCTCAGCTTAGCTAAGAGTATAAACAGCACACTCACCGCTAGGTGAAGTGTACACACTTAGTCCTTGAGCCTGCTTTAAGATAGAGGATCATCTTGTAGCAGGATCAAAGAATCGAGTGAAAATATGAAGAACACGTGCTTAGAACATAACCATGGCGACAAACTGGAGAGTTCTTAGCACTTAACCGTGGAGAAAAAAATGGAGAGTGCTTAGCACTTAACTGTGGAGAAAAATGGAGAGTGCTTAGCACTTAACCGTGGAGAAAAAATAGAGAGTGCTTAGCACTTAACCGTGGAGAAAAAATGGAGTGCTTACTAAGCAGGCCCTTTCTTTCAGCATGCCCCGAGGCTCACTTAACCGGCGCCGTGAACATCCGTGGAGAATTTGGAGGGGTGGGAGCAACGTGACGCACCGCGGTTTCCCAAAAGCCCCGAAGATGAAAGGTTGGGGTTGAACCCTTTTAAATCCGCCTGCCGCTGTGCACTCCTTCCATTTCGCCGATGCTTCTTCTTCCTCGTGTTCCTACCTCCGCATCCACAGCCGCTCTGCCATTACTTCAATAAAAACTCCACCAAATCAAACCGTAAACTCCTCCCAAAAACCAGATCTGATCCAATGGCGCCAAAGCGGTGCGCGCGAGTTCGAAGGAGGCGATGGCGGCATGGAAGAAAACTCCAAACCAAGCGCACCGTAATCAGGAGTGGGTCAAATCGACGAGCTCGGAGGCGGAGATCAACAAGTTGGTGTTTGACGGCGTCCTCCCCGACTGGCAAACCTCTCGATGGCGCCCCGCCACTGGGAGACGTTCCCCACCCCGATGACCCATGAGCTCGTCGTTTTCAAGGCGTACTTTCTCTGTGGATTTGGAGTTCCTGTTCATCCTTTCCTTCGAGATCTAGTTTGCTACTATGGCATCAGTCTATGCCACCTACACCCAAATAGTATTCTTCACATCTCCATTTTTATTCACTTTTGCGAAGCTTTCCTTGGAATCCGCCCCCACTTCAATCTTTTCCGGTATTTTTTCAATCTGCGGGCATACGCCGGCCCTAGGTCACCTAAGGTGGTCGGCGGCGTATATGTGCAACTGAGGGATGGAATGGCGAGTCGGTATATCAACGTGCCGCTCAACACTTCTCTGAAGAGATGGAACTCAAAGTGGTTCTACATCGGGGATCTGGAGCTGTATAGGCCGTGCGAAGTCGACTACTACGCGGTGGTTAGCAAGAACTGGTTGGCAAAACCGAGCAGTAATGATATATATGGTCCAGGTGCGAGAGCTCTTGGGTATTCTGGACAAAATCAATCTGGACGGAATCGGAGTAGCCGTGAACTTTAGCCTGTTCGTTTCGTCGTAAACGATCGTGGATTATTTACTGCTGGCTGGTTTGGTGTGAGAGAAAAATACTGTTCCAGCTTATAATCAACGATCGTATACGAGCAAGCGAATAGGCTGTTTATCAGCCAGCGGACCCAGCCGTGTAAGGAGAGGATACATCCTGCGTACGAGTACGCAGGGTTGGCTGACACCACCCAGGAGGCGTCCGAAGAGATGAAGAGAGAGGATATCGCGCATCACGCCAAGGAGTTCTTCGCTTCCGGGACGAACTTGAGGAACAAAAGGACAACCGTCAGCATACAGTGTGACGAAACCTCCACCTGCCGTAAGAAATTGCTCGGGTCTTCATATTGCTTATTGTGCATGTTCTGTGACGTGCCAATCATGCTTTAAAAGATTCATGAACAGGACCGGGCCGTGTACTTCTCCGATGTCCTGCAGGACAGCTGCCGACGGCCGTTGACGCATGGCCGAACAGTCCCAGCGTCAAGCTAGTCCGGGTACGGATGACGACTCGTCCGGGCCTGGCGGGGAAGAGGAGGCAGTCCCCGAGCACTTGGAGAAGGTGCGCGGGAAACGGCCGGTCGGGAAAAGAAGGAATAATGGGGCTTCGTCCCACAGCAAAGCCGGTGTCGACATCAGAGAGGCCCCTACACCACAAGTACGTGGGGTCCCACTCCAATGATGACGATGACGACGAGACGCTTGGAGAGAGGACAGCGCGCAAGGCGGCCGCTGCTGCGACCGCCGAGACACCTAGCCCAGCGGGACGCGCTGGGGTGGAGACAAGGGAAAACCGGCGAGCACAAGAGGCTGCCAGCTGCTGGGGGTCTGATCGTGAAGTCCCCGAGGCTGCTCGGGTGGGTTCTGCAGGAGGGGCGCGCACCACGCGCCCGGAGACTGTGGAAACAACCCCGCCGCCCCTAAGCAGTACGACAACCGCGGGGACGACGTCAGGACAGGGCAGTTCGAGCAGGTCGCGCCGCTTCAGAGCAGCTGCCAGGCGCTCGAATCTGTAAGTATGGCTTTCGCAAGCGTTTCCGATTACTTGCTAAGCAGCAGTGGCGTTATGGTGAAGTGTCTTCTTGTGCTCAGCGGGGCGCCAACCGAGCCGCTAGAGCCGGTTGGTGCTGGCGATCGTCAGGAGGAGGATGAGCTGCGTACTCCACACACTGGAGGTGGCGAGCAGCAGCTGAGCCCTGCGTCGACGGCCACACGGAGCCAGGACAGGTCTGGAGCTGATGAGTTACGATCCTCAGGACTGACACATGAAGAGGAGGTGCACGAGGCCGCCATCAGCGCTGATCGGACAGCGAGTCCGGGTACGGAGCCGTGGCGCTGGTCTTAGCGCCCTGGCCAGACCGCGTGGCGACGAAGGCGGAGGGCCCTCGAGGATTATCCGGACGTAGAGGAGGTGCCTCGGCCCTCAGGAGCCGCCTCACCCTGGAATGCCCCTCCTCGGGTCGTGCGTACTTGCGTCGCCGAGGAGATGAATTCGACGTCCTGGAGGAACAAGAAGCCAGCCAAAGAGGTGAGGGAGCTGAAGGCCGCCCTTTCGTCTGTGATAGGCAGAATCGAAGTAAGTCGCAGTACGCCGTCGATCACTACTATGAAGTTTAGTTTCTCATGTCTTGTGCCATAGAGTCTAATGAAGACATCCGAGCATCGCCCGCGCCTGCTGGACGAGGCGGCCCCAGTCCTTGCCAAGAACAAGAGGCTGCAGGCGTCAGTGGAGGCACTTGATGCTAGCTTGACCAATGCGCAGAACGACAATGAAAGGCTGCAGCTGCGCGTCTTGGAGCTAGAGGCCGAGAACCGAAGGCTGGTCGAACAGTTTAAGAGTGATGCCGACCAGAGGAAAGGTAAGTCCTTACGCTTACGCAGTGGGTATCCCCATACCAGATCCTAAAGTTACCCTTACGTACACAGATATGGAGATGGAGCTTGGTCTGGCGAGTGAAGCTGTGGCACAGAGCCCCAGAAGGAGAAAGATGAGGCACTGCAGAAAACCCAGAAGGTCGCGGATGATCTTGAACGTAAGCATCCAGACTGTTAACGCAGCGTCTATTCTGATTTGGCATGCTCAACACGCTACCAAGACGTTTGCAGGAGTCCTCTACAATTCCCAGCTGGCACAGTTCAGGGAGTTCGGGACGCAGCTGGCGATGAAAGAGGCCAAGATTGAGGCCATGGTGGAAGGTATAAAGCCGGTGCTCGACTTCATTGATCCAGAGCTTCCCATTCTTCTGGGCGAGAGGCCCCCAAGGCGCGACAGCATTGTGGAAAGGTGCAACGTAGCTCTGTCACGCTTCAAGGAATATGCGCGTGGTGCCGCCTCCTCTGCAGCAGTCCACGCATTGGCGATCGTCAAGTCGTTTTACCCTTCGGTAAGACTGGATGTGATCGAGTCTGGCTTCGCCCAAGGGACGACCGACGCGCGGGTCAGGGCGCTGGAAGACGATGTGGCGGACATAGCAGAAAAGCTTCCTGCAGACCTTGACCTGTTCGGCGACGCTGGAGATGAGGCACAGTAGATTAGGGTCAATGTTGAAATAGAATTGCTATACGTTAACCGTGTGTTTTAGCCGCTTTTCAAACACGATTTTTCTGGCCGTCGCTTTTCACAGATTTGTATCGCGTCCGTCGCTTCTTGTATCCGGCCGGGGCACAGGGGCATGCTCGGGATCCCCTCCTCCACGTCGTCGTGGAAGCTCGAGGTGCGCGCTTCGCGGCGACCCACGCCGGCGAGCTCTGCTTCCTCGACACAGCCGCCTCGTCCCGACTCGATGACACCGGTGGCCAGTAGCAGCGCCGTTCCGCACGCCGCCGCCCCAGCAGGCCGCTGTTCCCAGGCCTGCCATCGTCGCCTCTAGGCCACGCAGCCGCAGCGGCTTCGCCAGCGTCAGGCCTGTGCGGCTCATGGAAGAGAAGGGAGAAGGTTGGGGACGGTGGGTCACTAATGGAGAGCCTGGCTTTGCCGAGTGCTAAATGTCGGGCACTCGGCGAAGCTCCCTTTGCCGAGTGCCCGGCACTCGGCGAAGATCGGCGCTCGGCAAAGAGCCTCTTTGCCGAGTGCCGGGCACTCGGCAAAGGACGGCTCTCGGCAAAGAGCTGACGGGGGTACTTGCCGTCACCTTTGCCGAGTGCCCCCCGTTAGGCACTCGGCAAAGAGGCTTTGCCGAGTGCCAGAGTTGGGCACTTAGCAAAGCATAATTTTTTTTTGTTTTTTGCCTCCAAACTTTTTCTTCAACCCTTACACATTAAGTTGAAGTACATCCTCAAATTTGGCATATTTCTCGATCTTTTTGCTATATATCCTTAATTTATTTCATTTAATTGCATTTTTCCGAAAAATGTAAGTTTGAACTCCTGTCCACCGCCACCCTAGGTATAAATAACCTCTCTTCCTTATCATTGTCATAGATCGGTGTAACCCAGTTAGGCGTCTCCCGTCCGAAAGAGATACGGTTGGAAGTATGCAGATCTTTGCATATGTATAATCGTATCTGTTTTGGATTGTCCACGTTTTCTGGATAGCCCGCGGATGCGTAGACGAGGTTAGTTTCCATGGTCTGCTCCAATCCGAGACAGAGTTTTGGCATCACCTCCGTGTTGTTCTCCGGATACACACTCTCCCTGCCAGGATGTGTATCTGGAGAACAGCGGGGAGGTGCTGTCGAAATTCTATCTCGGCTCGGAGTAGACCATGGAAACTAACCTCGTCTACGCATCCGCGGGTGGGATTAGGACATATCCTCACCTATTAGATAGTATGAACATCACGTAGATGCAGTTGATGGTTACGTTACTCATTGATATCTATTTTAGAGGATGGATGACCGTGAGTGGATGTACACGGGATACAGAAGTCAGAGTGATTTCAGCACTGAATGGGGGCAGAAGACCGAGGCTTTCTTGGACCGTGCATTCGGCAGGGGTGCGAATAGAGCGCATCTAATGAAGTGTCCCTGCAGCATGTGTGCAAACAGAAAATGGCAAAAGGAGGACAACATGGGTATACATCTTCAGAAGCATGGCTTTATGCCAGACTATACCCGGTGGATCCACCACGGTGAAGCCCATCGGATGAGAGAGGAAGTGGTGAGACCACGCCTCGAGCATGTTGATGATGATGGCGGGGTTGCACACATGTTAGATGACTATCAACAAGCACAAATCCCTGATGGACGTGCGGAGGAGACGGAGGCATCCGCAAAGGCGTTCTATGACATGATTTTTTCGCCACAGAAACCCCTTCATGATCGGACAACGGTTTGTCAACTCAATGCCATTGGACGCGTGATGGGGTTCAAGGCCGAGATCAACATGGGTCGACAACACTTCGATGGTATGTTGGCCTTGATTGCTAGCATGCTTCCGGAGGGCCATGTTCTGCCAAAGAGCCTATACGAGTGCCAGAAACTCCTTGATGGACTCAAGATGCCTTACGAGCAGATACATGCTTGTCCGAATGGGTGTGTCCTCTTTAGGAAAGAACATGAGCATGAAAAGTACTGTCCGAAGTGCAAATCCTCCAGGTACCTGGAGGTAGACTCTGGGGATGGCCACAAGAAGCAGCTTACCGTCCCGATGAAAATCTTACGGTACCTCCCGTTCATGCTGAGGATCCAACGGCTATACATGAGCGAGGAATCCGCTAAGCAGATGACACGGCACAAACAGGGCACACGATACAATCCTGACAAGATGGTACATCCGTCCGATGGTGAAGCATGGAACCACTTTGATGGCATTCATCATGAGAAAGCATCAGAGCCTTGTAACGTACGTGTTGCGCTGGCAACAGATGGGTTCAATCCTTATGGTTTGATGGCTGCCCCCTACACATGTTGGCCCATGTTTGTCATCCCCCTCAATCTCCCCCCCCCGGCGTCGCCTTTGAACGTCAGAACATATTCTTGTCATTGATAATTCCTGGACACCCGGGGAAGAAGATGGGTGTCTTCATGGAGCCTCTGATTGATGAATTGGTCAGTGCTTGGGAGGATGGGGTATGGACATATGACAGAGCTACAAAGACACCATTCAAAATGCACGTTTGGTACCAGTACTCCATGCATGACTTCCTAGCGTATGGGATATTCTCCGGTTGGTGTGTCCACAGGATGTTCCCATGTCCATTATGCAAGGATCGTCTGAGGTTCATCTAGCTCAAGAAGGGTGGCAAGTATTCGTTGTTCGACAAACATCGTCAATTCCTCCCTCCCGAGCATCCATTCGGGCAAGACACCAAGAACTTTACGAAAGGTATCGTAGTGACAAAACCTGCACCACAGATGATGACTGGTGCAGAGGTTCATGCTCAGATAGATGCTCTCGTAGAGAATCAAGAAGGTGATGGCTTCGTGGGATACAGCGAGGAACACATGTGGACTCATAAGTCGGGCTTGACGAGGCTCCCCTATTTTGATGACCTTCTTATGCCACATTACATTGATGTCATGCACACAGAAAAGAATGTCGCCGAGGCACTCTGGAGAATAATCATGGAAACTAAAAAGTCAAAGGACAACCCTAAGGCTAGAGTGGACCTGGTAGAGTTGTGTGATAGACCACATCAAGAGATGCGTGCTCCTAGAGGCGGCAAGACATGGAAAAGGCCTAAGGCAGATTTCGTCTTGACCCCCAGACAAAGGAGGGAAGTACTCCAATGGATCCAGACGTTAATGTTCCCTGATGGGTATGCAGCGAATCTGAGGAGGGGAGTGAACTTAACTACTCTCCGAGTGAACGGGATGAAGAGTCACGACTACCACATATGGATTGAGTGGCTTCTTTCGATGATGGTTTGAGGCTTTGTCCTTGAGCACATATGGACAGTGCTGGCAGAGTTGAGCTACTTCTTCCGCCAGCTCTGTGCCAAGGAGTTATCTCGGACCGTGATTGCTGACTTGGAAAAAGTGGCACCTGTCTTGCTTTGCAAGTTGGAGAAGATCTTTCCACCCGACTTCTTCAATCCGATGCAGCATCTGATATTGCGCCTCCCGTATGAGGCACGAATGGGGGGGGGCCCGTGCAGGCCCGTTGGTGCTATCCAATCGAGAGATGCCTAAAGACATTTTCGGAAAAGTGTAAAAACAAAGGCAAAATTGAGGCTTCCATTGCAAGTGCGTTCACTATGGATGAGGTGTCAAACTTCACAACATTGTATTATTCTGACAACCTTCCAAGTGTGCATAATCCACCTCCTCGTTACAATGCTGACGAAAATGCCTCGAGCCTCAGCCTTTTCCGAGGGCAACTTGGAAGAGCAGGTGCATCGACCAATAAGCCCCTGACAAATGTGGAGTGGCACAAAATCATGTTATATGTGCTGACCAACCTTGAAGAGGTGGACCCATATATTGCGTAAGTTCTCAACGGACTTGTTTCAATAATCCCGCACTATTCTACACCCAACCCCCTTGTTTGTCGTTACAGGGAATTCATTCATGAATACTGGCCCCATTCAAGGGAACCAACCCCGCCGGAATGTGATACCGTTCTTTCCAAGGGTGCAGGACAAGGGAGCCCCGATTTTATTTCCTGGTTCAAAACCAAGGTACCGTCCAATTTAGCCCCGATTTGTTGTTGCTCGTACGTCCGATTAATATAACGATGTATCCTGCTTGAGCTTGCAGGCCTGAACCGATGCGTCTATCAGTGCTGAGTTGAGACAGGTTGCCAACGGCTGTGACCAAAGGGTCAAGTCATCGGACGCCTACGATGTGAATGGATATCGATTTCACACAGGAAGCTATGAGCGGAGGCGGCCCAATCGAAGATCCACAAATAGCGGGGTTTTTACGCCCGGCACTGATGGCATAGACTATTATGGAAGAATTGAAGAAATATACGAACTTTCATTCTATGGTAGCACAAATCTTTATCCTGTCGTATTCAGATGCCATTGGTTTGATCCGGGAGTAACGAGGAAGACCCCTCATCTTGGTCTAGTCGAAATTCGACAGGATTTCGTCTATCCAAGAGACGATGTGTACATTGTGGCGCAACAGGCCACACAGGTTTATTATATGTCATATGCTTGCAAGACTAGACCGGATCTTAGTGGTTGGTTTGTTGTGCACAAGGTCTCGCCACACGGCCAACTACCTGTCCCAAATGATGAAGATTACAACTTCAACCCAAGCACATATGACGGAGAGTTCTATCAAAAAGATGGGCTACAAGGGAGGTTTGAGATAGACTTAACCGGCGAGATAGGAATGGATGTAGACAATGTAATGGTTGATGATGATGACGATGGAGATGAAGTGCGAAAGGCAAAGGACTTACAAATGCTTGAGCAATTACATGTAGGCAATGACATTGAAGACAACATTCCTCCATCGGACAGTGTTGATTATTTCGACATGGTTGATAGTGATGATGAGACTTACGATCCAGCTAATCCCGATCATGAAGATTATTTGTAACATACATGTAATACTTTGTAATTTTGTAATTTTGTTTTGTTTTGTTTATTTTGCATCTATTTCTAATTACTTCTTTCTTCTTTTTAATTGCAGGTGACTGAACAAAAATGCCGGGCGGCCGGCAGAGGAACCTGAGCTCATTCTACCATGGAGCCTCTGGTGTAGGAGCCTCCAGTGGAGGGGGCGAGGAGGAGCAGGGGACGTCTTCGACGAGGCGGAGGAGCACGAGGACCACGACTAGGAGGAATAGGAGGACCACGCTTGCGGTCCAGCAGCAGCAGCAGGAGGTGGAGGAGGAGGAGCAGGTGCAGCAGGAGGCGGGCGAGGAGGAGGAGACGCCGGTCCAGGAGGAGGCGGACGAGGACGAGGACGAGGACGGGGGTGGGACGGGAGCTACCGCTTCCTCTAGTTCGTCAGGTGTCCACTTGCGAGGACCCTCCACCCTCCCTAACCGACCGCATACTCGTCTACACCCAGTGATTAGCCCAGAGGGGCAAAGGTAAGTGCCTTTGCATGTTATCACTTTTACTTCATATGCTATGTTCGATATCGAAATAGAGACTAATATGTTTTCTTAATCACTTCTGTGGGGGTGGGAGATTGTGTCGGGGAACACTGCCTCCCGCCATGTCAATGGCATCCTAGGTCTCCTGTGTAGGTGACACTTCCCTAGCATGGTCATGCATGCCGGGAACCTCGAGCCCGCCTTCACGTTTGCCCACTACGAGTCCGCCCCCACGTGGAAGCAGGCACCGTGGCTGCGCTCGTCATTCGGGAGTTCTGGGTAAGTCTTCCTCGCACTACATGGCTCAATACAACGCACTCATTGGACTCTACTTGAAATAACTAATGCATACATCGTGTCTGCATATGCAGGAGTACTTCAAACTTGACGACAGATTTGAGGGCACAGCGGATGCAGTGGCTAAGCGAGCTTGCAGGAAACGCGTCATCGACGTCCATCATGAGGCGCGACTCCAGGCCATCATAGATTACTATGGGACGAAGCTCGGACAGAAGGTCACCAAGAAGGACATCTGAGAACAAGACTTGACGTTGACCAAACCCCAGTTCCTTGAGGTAGCTAAAGAACATTAAAATTGGTTCCTTTTGAGATTAAGTACGAATCACTTGTTTTTCTAATATGTCAACTACTTGATGACGTGTAGGTGATTCCTTGGTGGTGCAACGGGTGCCCCGTGGATTGGGCGAAGATGGTGGACAGATGGTTAAGCGCGGAGTGGGCCGCTCAGCACGCGGCTGCCCGGCAGCGGCGTTTGTTCATGCCAGGTGTATCACACCATCAAGGCAACCACAACCTCTCCGGATATGCCAGAGCATGGGTATGTGGTCATGTTTCTTCTTGCTTTCGTTGAACTCGGCAAAGAATTCTAATCATCTTGTTTTCGTTCTTGCAGTCGGCGGCACATCAAGGCCAAGAGTGCTCCAACTTCGCCGCATTTGCCATGGCACACAAGGGCAAGGCATCGTCCGACGTCTCCTTCAACCCAGACGACCCGGCCGAGGCATACACAAACTCGAGCGCCTACGAGAAAATCATGGAGTACACATCGGTGGCAAGGTCGATTCATGGGCCGGAGTACGATCCACGGACCGACAACATTGATGCAAACACCGTCATGAGGATTGGACAAGGCAAGAAGCATGGCCGCTACTGGATTGGCGACAGCGTGATCGACACGGCCTCTACTCCCACTCTCTCCCAGATCTGAGCACAGAGCACGACCGCCTCCTCACTCCCGGCGATACGCTCATGACCAAGCATTTCACAGCACCGGGTCGACACACTCCAGGTTATTCATGTTTTACTCGTCGTACATTGATCTTTACACAACTCTATTTCCTTTGCATTATTGTAACATTAGCTTTGGAACAATTTGTAGGCCCAGGTGGAAGAAGCAAACAGGAGGGCCTAGGAGCTGGAACTGGGGTTGGCGGCCGAGCGGGCCGCGCGGGAGGCCGACAAACTCGCCCAGGAGAAAAGGTTGGCGGACATTATTGCCTGGATGCAAACTACGACGGGTGCTGCTATGCCTCCTGGGTTAATGGGTCCACCTCAGCCTCCTCACTCCGCTACTCCAGTGAGTAATGTCACACATGCAAGGAATTGCTACAATCGCTATTCAACTAATCTTGTCTCATGCAATCTCTTCTCCTATGTGCAGCCTCAGTCTGCGGGTTCGAACAACCCAGCTCAGGGCACTTCGAACCAGCAGATGTTTCCTTCCCCGTCGTCAGCAGGATGGCCACATCAAGGGCTGCTTCAGTGAGTAGCGCTTGTAGTTTCATGTCTTGTTCTCTTCGCAATGGATTTCTGTCCGAGACAATGTTGTTGTCATGCATGTGTTATTGTGACATGTGGTGATGGATTTGAACTACTTGTTGAATGATGTGGAATCCTGTCGAATAATGGATGGAATTACTGTGACATGTAGTGAACGGATGTGATTCATGTGGTATGTGTGATGGATTGTGACATATAAGGTGTTGGATGTGATATATATGCCATATGTTGTGTTTGCAGTGATCGAAAGTAAAAAACAAAAAAAAAACAAAAAATTTTGGTCACTTTGCCGAGTGTAGAGCCTTTGCCGGGCGCCTTTTGCCCTGGCACTCGGCAAAGCTGCCAAAAAAAATGCGCTACCAGGTCTCTTTGCCGAGTGCCAGTACCCTGGCACTCGGCAAAGCTGTGTACACTACCATGTGTTTCCCAGCTTTGCTGAGTGCCAGGACTCTGGCACTCGGCAAAGAATTTTCCAAAAAAAATATTTTTTCTTTGCCGAGTGCCGTCTCAGCTAGGCACTCGGCAAAGGATTTTTCAAAAAAAAAAAATTTTTTTCTTTGCCGAGTGCCGGGTCCGGAAGGCACTCGGCAAAGGATTTTTCAAAAAAAAAGGGAAAAGCTTTGCCAAGTGCCTTCCTGACCCGGCACTCGGCAAAGACGCCGTCAATGGCTGATGGCCAATTTTCTTTGCCGAGTGTCGTCCTGAGTGCCCAACAAACGGCACTCGGCAAAGAACCCTTCGCCGGATGCGGCTTTGCCGATTGCTCTTTGCCGAGTGTGGCACTCGGCAAAGCCTTTGCCGAGTGCAATAGGGCCTTTGCCGAGTGCCCCAGGCACTCGGCAAAGAGCGCGTCTCTAGTAGTGGGTCCACCATAATTTGTGAGCAATTTGAAATTTTTTCTACAATTTTTTTACAATTTGTAGTCTGTTTATAATTTATGAATAATTTGACATATATATCTATGACATCTACAATCATAGAAATAATTTGTAATTTTTTCTGAAAAATTTGGCATATATTTTTCTGACATATGCAATCTCCCCTAAATTACATCGCTCTGTCCAATAAATTACATTGAACAAATCAGTGTAAATATTGTAATAAGTCAGTGTAAATATAATTAAAAAACAATGTAAATTCATGGGAAAAAATCAGGTGTTAGGAGCTTTCAAAACACTAAGTTGTTGGCTAGACAGACTCATATTTAAAACAGTTATTTACCATTCCGAACAATTATAATGAACATTATGTACATTTGTGTATAAAGCGTGTATATTTAATATTAACGGCGTCCGAGTAGTTGGTTCTTGATTGAGCCCCCAGCCCCAGCTAGCTCATACCCCATAACGCAGAGCACTGGAGCCCATGCACGTGTAGGAGAATAGACGTCACTGGGGAGCCGCTGCGACCACCCATAATGTAGAGCGTTGGAACTCATGCATGTGTAGGGAGAAGCCGAGGACAGGGCCGTCTCTGGAAAACGCAAATAAGAATGTGGCCATTCGGCGAGTCGAATGGCAAAAGTATGTCTTATCTTAAAGATGTTAAGCATGGAGAAACAAACAATTGGAGAAAAATTATGGAAAAAAAATCAAACGGAGAAAGCATCACCGAGAAAACTTTTTATCAAATGTATATATATAAAAGGTACATATCTTTGTAGAACGCTTCAAGGATAGAAATGCCTAAAGAGATCGATGTGCCAGGAGTTGGGGATGTCCACCCCGTCCTGATCACAGAGTCTATATGACCCTGGTTAGGTCACTGCCTTGACGATGTATGGGGCCTCCCATGGTGATGATAGCTTGTGCATCCCGTCAGTCTTCTATTTCTTGCGGAGTACTGAGTCGCCGACCATAAAGGATCGCTCATGAATATTGTGATTGTAGCATCTACACAGACCATCCAGGTACCTAGCGGTCCAAACATAGGTGTCCAATCGCTCCTCCTCAAGGCAGTCGACATTGTCCTGCCATGTCTGATCATTCCTCTCTCCATCATAATTCTCTACCCTTGGCGCTCGGAAAGCGATGTTGGCAGGTAATACAGCCTATGATCCGAACATCAAGAAATAGGGTGAGACTCCAGTGTTGCGGCTAGGCTAGGTCCTTAGCCCCAAGACCACGGCCGGCAACTCTTTGAGCCATTTGCTGGGATGTTTCTGGTCCTTCTCGTACAATCTCATCTTCAAGGCGTCCAATATCATGCCATTTGCTCGCTCAACCTGGCCGTTAGCCCTAGGTGCACGACCGAGACATATTTAACAGATATGCATCACTCCTCACAAAAATCCTAGAAATCGCTGCCGGTAAATTTAGAACCCAGATCGGTGATGATATTGTTCGGCAGGCCAAACCTATGGATGATGTCTTCAAATAACTCTGCTGCTTTCTTTGCTATAGACTGGACGAGCGGCTTGTACTTAATCCACTTGGACAACTTGTCGATTGCGACATAGACCCATCGGAATCCGCTTGGGGCGTTCTTGAAAGGCCCAATCATGTCTAGTCTCCGGCATACAAGCGGCCAAGAGGCGGGAATCATCTACATAGCCTGAGCTGGAACGTGGATCTGTTTGGCAAAATTTGGCATCCCTCGCACCGTTGGACAAGTGTTTCGGCGTCTGTGACTGCTGATGACCAATAGAAGCATGCTCAGAAAGCTTTCCCGACCAGACTCCTAGAGGCCGTGTGGTTGCCGCAGGAACTGGTATGGATTTGTTGAAGTAACGCCAGTCCTTCCTGAGAGATGCACTTTTGAAGCAATTCTGCCTTCGCATTCTTTCTCATCAACTTGCCATCAATTAAGACGTAATGCTTGCTGTGGCGAATGAGGCGCTCCATCTCGGCTGGCATGTCTGCAGTTGTTAGGTATTTGATGAAAGGCTCTCGCGAGTCGCTGCTCATCGCAGGGACTGCTAAGACCAACTGCTCGGCAGGAGGCGCTTCTTACAACCTATCTACTGAACAATCGGTTGTTTTATAGCTTCCTGGCACTCGGTTGTTGGAAGGCCAAAAAGCACCCGAATTCTACAACTAAACCAAACTGGGTGCTAAAGACAAAGAAAACACATGATTTACAGATCCTTAGATCAGAATCCAATGGTCACAATAATCACAATCCAATTCTACAAATCTGAAGTATTAAATAGAAGAAAATATATATCAAAATAGCTCATATGAACTATTTCACAATCAAATAAACAGAATTTAAATCTCAAATGACCGAAATTTACAGATACACAATCGGTATAAATTCAAAAACAAGCCAATGTAATTACAAGCATATGGTACACTAATACAAGGGACTAAGATCTATTGCCATAATTGCAGAGACTAGGATCGACAGAAAGAGCTCACCATTAAAATACAGAACAAATGACAAATTGTACAAAAAAAACTACATTTCCAAATGTTTTCTATGAATTCCAGAACTCTGAGAAAATTGCTGCAAATTGATCACAAATATAACAAATTTTCACAACATCTTTTCTAAATAAATTCATATCAATAAAACGCACATTGGCACGAATACATAGAAGCAAAAAATTTGGACACACGAAATTACACTAGTACAATAAAATTGAGAACAGTAAAATGATAAACTGATTTCTTCTATTGCCTCGCCTAGTTGACTTACGAGTCTAAGAACCAACTACATGATACACTACAAGGGTAAGATCACCCCAAACTACTCCAAAATGCCGCCTGAACTAAGACAGAACAACAACACGCCAAACTTAAAAACAAAAATGATGCAACATGCACTTGCTCAGAGCACAATGCCTCTTACTAAGCAAATGGCTAAAGAGTAAGACCAGTTGCTCATACAAACCATATGAACATGAACTACTGGCCCACCTTAAAAAACCCAAATGCTTGAACTCACTAACTGAAAAACAGGTAGAAGAGAACAGATAGAATTGCAATTTCTTCAAAGACCAAAACTGACAAGAGAAATCAGAAACAACCTACAACTAATGCCAAAGGTAAGTCATCAAACCTGATAACTACCTACAGGGCATCAAGAATCTAACAATGGCTACAAGTACACCAACAAAAATAGCTAATCCTACAAAAAATGAAACTCCACATCAGTACCAAATCATTGCTTCAACCCTAGACACAGCAGCGCAAAAGCAAAGGAAACAAAGGGACCAAACCTTGCAGCCTGATGGAATCACCTCTCAGCAGTGCAAAGCGACATGGGCAAGAAAACGATGAGGAAATGTAACAGCCGCGGAAAACAGGCGCGACTGCCAATTTTAAACAACAAAACTTTATATTTCCTTCCCCGTTTCTTCCCCTTCTGCAATGGCAGAGAACAAGACAGACAATACAAGTCATGGTGCCAAACACACTAAGAAAAATGAAAACATATTACAAATTTCAAAACAATAATGAAAAATTGCGCATTTCAACTAATGCAATTTCTAGTATTGAAAAATGCAATATCAGATCTTGTAAGCTTACATGCAAAATCAGATCCTTCAGAAGTAAATAGGGCGGCATTGGTCCATCTAATACAAACCTGATAGTAGCTGGCACCTGAAATTATCTACAAAACATATCAAAACACTGTATTCTTTTTCTGGAGTTCACTCAAGCGTAACCACAGTATATGACAATGTGATAAGATCATGCACAAAACAGAAAAGCTGAGATGATAGAGCTATTTTGCATAAATTCCACCGCAAACAGATCACATGATAAGCCCCATCTTACAATAGATGCATAAATAGTGATGAGAGGTTAGAGCTCTGGCTATCCACTAACTAGCTACTGCTAGGGCAGGGAGACAGAGAGAGACTGAGAGAGAGTGTGTGGGTGGGTGGGGAGGAAGAGAGCCAACCAGAGGTCCAAGTCCAGGCCAACAGTGCCTAACCCACACACGAGAGAGAATATTTGAAGGGAGGAGGAGCTGAGTTTGTGGGGTCTGTGTGCCACAAATCACAATTTTTCAATATCATATATATGGTTCATTGTTTAGAGAAATGTGCATATAGAAAAGCCTCAACTAGAAAAGCCCACTAGTGCATAATCAAACACCATCTATATGTTTTGTGGTGCCATTGAGGCCTATATCTCAAGGCGTACCATAGCACACAAGATGAGGAAAAACATATCAGGTTTTTCCTGTTGTGCCCTAAAAATCCAGAAATGCTTCCTAAATTTTCTGATATATAGTAAGGTAAAATTGCATTCTATACTCAAATCAGCTTCATCTAGAACTGCACCAGAGGCCCCCAAACTACGTAAAAGATTGAGCATGGGATGGAGTTATTCTATACCGCGTTCTTCAATACCTTGGCCATCTTGCAGAGTCCCTTGCGCATGACAAACTTGTCATAGAGACTAGCAGCAAGGACAAGCTTAGATTGTGGGGTCTGTGTTGGCACAAATCACAATAAAACAGAATCACAAAAATGTGGTGTGTGCTGGCACAAATCATAATTAACAAACTATAATAAACAAAGGAAAAGCTGTGTTAGCACAAATCACAAGAAATATTTTTTTCTATGAAAGGACAAGGACAAAAATGTGGTGTTTGCCGACACAAATCACAATAAACAAAGGATAAGGTGTGTTAGCACAAATCACAACAAATAATTTTTTTCTATGAAAGGATAAGGACAAAAATGAAGGGCAGGCCTGGTGCAGTGGTGAGAGCTGTCTCACTGAGTCACCAGGTCATGGGTTCGAAGCAGCCTCTCCGCAGATTTTGCGGGGGAATGGCTTGCCTAGGTTTTTCCCTTCCCCAGACCCCACTCAAGTGGGAGCCTCTGGCACTGGATCTGCCCCTTTAAAGGATAAGGACAAAAATATGGTTTGTGCTGACAAAAATCACAACAAACAAAGGACAAATATCTGAATTGCAAATGGTCCAAATGTTATGCGCAAAGATTAACAATCGTTAGAGCCAAGATCAGGAGCTTAGCAGTGCATAGTTTACCAGAGGAGGCCATGAGATGCTAGGATATCCATAGTTGTGAATCCGCTGATGCACTGGGCAGCTTGTCCTTCACCTATCATAATGAAACAGTTAAGCAAAGTATAGTACTAATTGGTATAACCAGTTAAGCACACCTGATTAATGTAGTTTAGGATGAGCTCCTGTGTCTTGTTCTGGGCGAGTTGGTTCTGCATCCATAACACAACCATCTCATAGGCATTGCACATTGGATCATAGCCTAGGCATCTCATAGGTGAATAGGAAGGAGAATGTGAAGCTTAAAGCATAGCCCCTTTTGACGCCCCAGAAGGTGAGCTCTAGAACAGAAGCGGCTGTGAGCATGGTAGTTTGCAGAACCACTGTGCATGTTGACAAAATACACAGGTTCAAACATTTATACATAAAAAGAACACAAATTAAAAGTTAAATAGGCAAATAGTGTATACTTGCAGAATATATAGATCAACTAGCAGAAAAACGAGAACATGAGGAGGCAAAATAGTGTATACGATTTTGTGCTTTCATGTTAAGAATAATCTGACCCAATCTTTCAGGTTAGAGTGAACTAGCCTCATCAGTTCCTATTTGTACTGTAGATTTTAGGTTTGCATCAGTGTGACAAATAGTCGATTTATTAACATTGCTTTACGTGTAGTGCTCTTTTCCCCTATTTTTAATGGATAGATCACGATATATTTTTTCTTGACCACACAAAAGAGTTATGCATCTTTATATCAAGAAGATGAAAAAGGGGGTAAGAGAGCCCCAACAAAAGAAAACAAACCCACAGTCCCACACATGATAAACCTCTTATATGTTCCATATGAAATCAAACATAACTGGCAGGACTCAACTGAACCTTGGAGGTGTAGCATATATTCATCCATTTAGATACAAAAATCTAGGACTAGGAGACATCAGGAACAAACAGAGAAGACACATCAACTGTCCTCTTCAGAACCCATCTGTAAGATAATCAATTTGTCTTTTGATATGCAGCTTGGTTCTTCAAGGGCTTTGAAAATTATAATTAAAAGTTGCTACAAATTTGCTTCAAACATTGTAAGTGCCAATTATACTCATGAGGTAATTAAATTTTCAAACATTGCATATGCTCAGAACTACAATTGCAGTGCTCAATACTAGCAATTTGTATTATTGCTAATTGCAATAATTAACTTAATATTTTTGTTTGGTTTTCATGAGCAGGGGAGATTAACATGAACATAGCACTATAACTGTATATTGGCCAATGACTAACAATGATTTGTATTGGCCAATGACTTACAATGAACCAGAGTATTAGTTTGTAGAGGAGCTACAGCAGACATGTTAATCTTATTTATAAGTGCTTGCATATCTTGTAAGATTCAAAAATCATCAATTAAGGTACAGGTTATGATAAAACTAGATTTAATCATGAGATGCACTCTCAAATGCATTGAATGCAGGCCTAAAAGCAATGATCTCATAGATGCAGCAGCTGGAGAATGGACATTGCAAGAGTTTAGCCAAGATGACAGACACCCAATGTTGAGAAGAATAGATGCAAGTGAAAATTGATGTACACAATCTTACCTAGTGACCATATGGAATGTCAGTAAAAAGTTCATGGCACATGTAACTTCGAGTTCCCACAACCTTCAGAAGTGGCACATAATGACAATAAGAAGCAACATAGACAGAGATCACATTTCTAACTATTATCCCCATACATACATAAGTCAACAAAACCGTGGCCTAAAAATTTATAGTTTTCTCTATGAGCCTTTTTAAGATGGAAAAATCATGAAACAGACCATGTAATTCAGACTGTGTAGTTCAGAAACTTAGGACTACATTATCAAAATCCTAAGCCAGATCATGTAACATAAACAAAGCTAACTAATGCCAAGTTGTACTAAATTGCCTACAGATCAAAATAGGTATGATAAATGATGACTCAAAAATTGCGACAAAGATCTAACAATTTACACGATACCCATAGCACTGGAGTCAGCGAAATATGGCATTGGAGTCACGGAACTAATAACTAAAAGTGAAAGCACAATTAGTTGCAGATAATAGTATAAAAGTAAAGCTATGATGAGGATGAAGCAAGTGACCACTATGACACTGGCCCCATTTTTTACTCCATCCATGTACTATCTAGAAAACAACACGGAAAAGGCTCCGTCACAAGAAGAAATTAAAGAAATTTGCGCCAAGTTAAAAATTGAAGTAAATGCTTATAAGAAAACTTTGCGCCCCGGGGAACTCACCCAAGAGCACAGGCATCCTGCACAGCACATGAACAGAGCACACACCAAAGCCCAACTCTAAGCACAACAACAACAACAACAACAACAACAACGCAAAAGGATGGGCGTAGGATTGGTGCATCTCAAAGTCCAACCTAGTTCCTTTGGATATTCCTAGCAAGCACAAGTTATTTTCAGGTTCCACTCAGTCAAAAACTTAAAATGTTATATCAACTTCTTTTCTGAAACCACAAACTCACGACTAAAGTTTTTTCCTATGGTTTCTAATTAAGAGCATGATAGGATTGCAAACTCCAACTGCTGTAGCACACTTATTTATTTGAAAATTCGCTGACCATACTGGACTCAGCTATGTTGAGACCCATACCCATATTTTGATTGGGGCAACTGCTGGCCAAGAACTATAATTAACGCTGGACTTATTACATCTCTCTTTTCCTTCTCCACAAAAGAGAAAGCATGCAAGCATTCTAAATTTTGGACAGATTTCTTCGATGTTGAAAATTACACTGCTGCAAAGAACATATACATTTTAGCACTCCTATAATTAACTTTATTTGCTCTCTTCTTAATTGAAAGGCAGAGCTCCCGCCATTTCATTAAAAAAATAACATGCAAATCGATTCTTTGCTTGATAAAGATCCCAATTTCAGTAATGCACATTAACATACCAGAATGAAAAAATAAGCACAATAGTTCTAAAGTGTACAATTTGGATAAATTTCTTAATTCAGTTCAGTTCACCTTTTCACAGCAGGCACAACTATGAGTAGTAGCGGTTCCTCCCCCACAACTTTATTTGTATAGAGTGAGGGAGGTGCAACAAGCAGGCTCTCGGCTCTAGTTTTAACCTGACTCGCTTCAGCTTTAGCTCCCAATTCCACTACCGGGGACGACATCTGTTGCAACTAGAACCAATAGACATGTCATGACACACCAGACCACAAAATTCAGCGCAAACCATAAACCTTCACTTTTTATACAATTTGGTGATGGATACAATCTACATATGCTTCTTTTGGCATTCGCAATACAAAACTAGAAAGTAAGAAGATCTTAGTAACATAAACTCAGTTAACAAGTTGCATTAAAATGACTACTACTACTAGACATAAAATCCAGCGACATCTCCTAGCCTCAGACCACCACAAGTACAAAATTGTAGCAAACAAAACAGAAGCGACTACAAGGACATAGATAATTATGTGCTGATGTGGTATTGCTGATTTACCTAGCTAGCTAGAGAATGACAACATTTATTCCTTTGGAACAATTCTCTAAAAATTCTGAAATCGCAACGGCCGATGCAGCCCCAATTTGCAGCACCAACTGAGTAACTGATTCTCAAATTCTCCTGGAATAGACGACACAGTTGAAAAAAGCATATTAGCATGAACCTTCACCCAGACATGGAGAGGGAGCAGATGAGAACGGCTATCCTGAACCAAGAACAGATCTTCAGACAACAAGTACTAAAAAATCGAGCATTTCATTTGCTTGCAGTCTGCGCAATATGCTAAATTCTCTCTGCATCTCAACTCGTCAAGGTCAGCACAATTTCTCACCACTCTCTTCGTTCCTACTGAATCATTCAATCAGGTACAGGAGCTGCAGCGGATGTACCATGTCCAGAAGCAGCTGATGCAGCAGGCACAGACGACTGCTCCGGCGAGCCGTGCTCCGTTGGCGGTCGTCGACGTCAAGCCAAGACCACAACAACTGGACATCTGATGTGGCGAGGAGGCGACAACAAATCCTCAACAACAGATCATCAGCTTCACAGCTTCACCTTCTACAAAAAGGCCGCAGCACCTAGACCAGCGTCTGCACTGACTGATGAATGCAACCTTGAACTGACACCGACAAACGGGCCAAAGCGTCTTTCCAGCCGCGAAGAAGCGACGGCACCCACGACACGCGCAGGCGTCATCGATGCGGACGAAGGTGCCGCATCATCTACATCGGCGCCTGTCCTCCTGTATCCCGCCACCACCTCCGTATAGGCGGGCGGCCGGGCAGTATGGGGCTTGGCATGGATCGGCACGAACGGGATCGTCGACTCCCATCTGATGCCCTCGCTCGCTCCCCACATCATCCCCGCAGGACGCAGCAGCACGCGCTTCGCTCCCCACGTCGGCACGACCGAGCTACGAGTAGAGTCCCCTACCCCATCGATCCCCGCCGCCTGGCTACATCCCAAAATCCCCCACACAAATCTCCACCCCTTTGCCGTCATCACAATACAGATCCACAAAATCTACTCCACATTACCAAATGTGATCGAGAACACACCTTCGGCAGCAGTCCGCGACGAGGATGTGCGAGTACACCGGAGCAATCGCTGCACCACCGGGCCTCCCGTTGAGGAGCAGGCCATGCCATGCTGGCCCACGTGCATGGGTTAGGGCCCAGGCACGGCCTGCTCCTCCGGGCCGTGCCATCCCGGGCCCAGTCGCCACCGGGCCGTGTCGTGCTTGGGCCAGGCCAAAAATACAGGCCTCGTGCCGGGCCGACGGGCTCGGGCTGCATGGACAACTTTAGCTTCGGCGCTTTCGCTTCGGTCTACATCGAGTCCCTCTACAGGCACAGGCCGCACGAGGCTATCACGTTGGCCAACGAGCACTGTTCGGAAAAAATCCAAACAGAAAAAAAAAGCTAAAAAAACTAAAACAGGACCGGATGTGAAGTTTGTGCAATAAAGGAAATTGGCATGAGATTGACCAAACTTAAATATATGTGTGTGTGATGTGTACTGTTGCGGCTTTGATTTCAAAAAAAGTAGAAGATATGCGGCGTAATGTGAGGAGATGACATGAGTGGTGCAATACCAATATAAGGTTTTTGCAACTCTTACTTAAGCAAGTGATAACGGAAAAAGAGTGACGACAGTAGTTAGGCGAGGCCAGACAAAAAAAAAAATAGGGAGAAATTTTAGCTCTATAGATACTATATATATAGATATAGATAGACAGATGGGTGGTCTTATTTTAGTACGAGACAAGTCGAGATCATAATCTCTATGTTTTCTACGCCAAAACACATCCAAAAATCATTTTAGAAAGTAATCGGTTCGGACTCGAACAGGGAAAAACCAGTCTGGTCAGGTCCCAAACCGGCTAGGCCAGGCTATTAGGGCCGCTGCGGTGCAGCACATGAGAACCGGCATGGCCGATTGAGAAATCAGCCAGACCAGTTTGGCGCCGTCTTTTTCCTTATTTTTCCTCCGGATTTCAAATGCGACGATCCTAAATATTATTTGTTATTGTTTTACTGCCAAGAACATTACTACAAAGCCCTCTAGTCACTTTTGGTTCTCAACACAAAGCACCCGTGCTCATCATCAAAATTTACCACCTCTTCTGGATCTGTATATCCCAGTGTAAGAGTACAAACATTGACAATGAAAACAGTACGTTTATACACATAAGGATTTTAAGAATAATTGTCATCGTGTTTTCCCTTCCAGAAGCTACGAATAGTTATCCATCGAAATCCAAATTGGCAAACTTAAGCTCAGGATAGTAGCTGGCCACCACTGGCTTCCCATCAAATTTCCTTCCATGCAAGGCCATCTTTGCTCTGGTGGCACTGTAGACGTCTGCATATTCCAAGAACACCTGCAACAGAAAAAACTTGCATAAGAAATCATTTGCCATTACACAAAGAGATCTGCAAAATTCAAACATTAGAAGTCAGTGCAACACGAGGCTCACCTTTCCGACTCCAGTGACCGGGTGTCCGCTGGGGCCAGGACGTGGGATCACAACTTTCACCAGATTACCTGATCAAAAGGTAATTTTTCTTGTGATTAGTGCATAAACATAACAAAGTTGCATGCAAGAATTCCTAGGAAATATATGTAAATAGCAGATAAATTAAATACAAGCAGAAGTTCGATGTAGGACGGAAACCGAATTGAAGAGCCGAAAAAGGGTATAAATGATATACCATATCTGCATGCTTCTTGCCTCATGTCGTCCTTGATGTCCTCATACGCTTCATCATCTTTCAATTCATCTGCACTGACCACCTAGACGAGGCAAACCACCTTTGTAGGGGCCGCTCCAACTGGATTGGCAAGTTTCTGTACACAAAGCACGCACATATTTCTGTGTCAGAACACAACAACGGCACATCGAAAATGTAAATGGCACGATAGAGAATAAACTATAAAGGTGTCTAGTATGGCAATCAACTAGCTGGTCTATATATACCTGCATTTGCACCTGTCGCTGGGCCTTCAATAGGATACTTAGCAGTTCTGGTCTGGGCTGAGATGCACTCTGGTTTGCTCTTCTGACAGTAAGGGTTTTGTCTTCCATCTTGGTACCATTTAGTGCAGCGCAAGCAATGTCAGTGACAGTGGTGTTCAAGTAAACACAGAATGCATAGCCCTTTGAGTTGCCAGTTTCCCTATCTTTCACAAGATCAAACCCTCGAAGAGGCCCAAAGGATTCAAGCAACTCCCGGACTTGAGCTTCAGAGTACAAATAGGGAAGGCCAGCCACAAAAATACAGTTAGGATCTTCTAACCCTCCTCCGTCTGATCCTGCTGTTAGTCCAACTGCAGCAAGATTCAGTTTGCGGCTTGGCTGACTCGGTCCCAAGCCTGCTGCCAGGGAAAGGTTGTAGTCTGTTGGCCTTCTAACCTTCACTGGCACCCCTTCAAACAAAATGCCATCCAGAGCCATTGCATTGCTTGCTTCCTCAGCCAGTCTGAATTCCACTAAAGCAAATCTTTGTTCATGGTTCATGCAGACGCTACAGACAGCATCACCGGGACCAGCGGTGTTTCCTCCAATAACAGCCATGACTTGATTAAAGAATACTCCAATTTTCTGCAGAAAGGAATCCAATTTAGCCAACAGTTGCAGATTATTCGGAACAGTGTTTGAGTTTGTTTACTTAGGCAGTATATGCATAGATGTTTTTCCCCGTTTGAGGTTAAAAAGAAAGTACGGACCTGTTCGTTAGCAGAGGGAGGAAGGCCACCAACGTAAACACGCCGAGCGAACAGAGTAGCCTGAGGTACAAATTAATGTTCGCACAATATTTATATCAATACGTGAAGATTGCAGGCACAGAGCAAATAATAATCAACAAAAAAAGAAGTCATACCTCTTGTGTCATCAGTTGAGTCGTAGTGTGTGGCTGGAAGACAAGGGAATTGAAATTGAACTGATGCACACAAATGAATATGGTTAGCAAGCAACAAACTAAACTTTTAAGTCTGCATGCATACGGAAAAAGATCCTGTAAAGGCAAATTAAAGACAAGAGTCCTTTATGCAGCGTAAACTATATTTGCAAGTTAGAAATATTAGAATGTTTATTATGAAATAAAGTTTGTGGTAGTTACCAACATTTGCTGACACTAGACTATTACAACAACAACAAAAAAAAACCTGTTGAGGAATAGCTTGTGGCTCCATGAAAGAGGAATTGAACTAATTCAAAGAAAACAAAAGAATAAGGTTAGAAAGCAGTAAACCAAATAATCCTGTCCATAGATAAAGGAGGCTTAAAAAGGCAAAGCTATATTTGCAGGATAAAAATATTTGACTGGTGTATAAATTATTTTATAGCTTTTTTTTGCGAGGAGACTAATTTTATATAGCTAATCCACAATAACTAATTGTTTGGACTAATTAAACTTTAAACAATAGCGCAACTCGCACCTGTTGAGTCGTCCCTTGCGGCTGGATGTGGAGGCGATTGAACTGGTTTCAACAAATAGATTAATTAATATGGTTCAATTAAATCTGAGCAAGTAATGCAGTCTCCACACACACACAAAAAAAAAAAAATCAGTCCACATTTGCTTGAACCTTTAACTAATTTGTTGAATTCACAGTTGTAACCATCACCTGTACAAGAAACCCTACAAGAAGCTTCACAACTTTGAACATTCTGTGCTTTAAAAAAAACGAGGTTGATTTCGATCGCACTGACAAATCCGAGTTGGTAGTACATTATTGTTGTTGTTGTTTTGTTTTTGCCCTACGAAGCTTCGATTTAGCAGCAGTAGCGCGAGTTCATTAGGTGGAACAATGGTCGACTGCCCGGCATCACGAGAAGGAAGAGAAACGAGGGGGGGCGGGCACTTGGGGATTGATCGACGCACCTCGCAGCGGGCGCGCTCGACGCGGCGGACCGCATCCGCATCGCCGCCACCCATCCGCCCGCCCGCGCACTTCGTGGCTTTCTTCGTTCCTTGGGGTTGGATTGGTGGAGGGATTCGGTCGTTGCGATCGCTTCTGTTCGTTTTATAAGATCTTTGGACGACTCGACTGCTTTGAAAGGAATCGTAGCCGACGATCCCGATGATCCGAATTCATTGAGCAGGCCGGCCCTTTAATTTGTCTCCTCCGAGCATAACCCGATTAGGCCCCTGCTCGGATGCAAATTTCGGCCCATAACAAAATCGATCAGCAGCAGAGAGTCCTCGTTGAATCCTTCAAGTAAATTGCTAAGTAGTAAATAGTAAATAGTTATATTATTATTGTACCCTTTACATATAAGCTAAAAGTTCTTTCATCTATGAGGTATGTTATAAAGATGAGTCTGTCTACTGAACAATCATGTATTTTATGCAATTTGAATACATGATTTTTTTTGTACCATAGGATTAAGATCCAATAGCCTACACCCTTCTTCTACCTCTAGCCACCACAAATCACAAATCACAGATCACAGATCACAATTTTTTCTATGCAAGGACAAAATCACAGATCGACCGCCGCCGCCGCCGCCGTGAATGAGGAGTGGGGCGAGTAGCACCGCCGCCGGACCACGAAGGGAAGAAGTGCGCTGCCGGTCGGGGAAGTGGCTGGGCCGTGCCACCGCCGGCTGTCGGGGAAGGGGCTGGATCGCGCCGTCGGCGGTTGGAGGGTCGACGCCATGGGAGGCAGCTGGCCGTCGTCGTCGCAGCCACCATCAGTGAGGGGAGGGGCGTCGCAGGCTCGCAGCTGGCTTCGTCAGGGGAGGGGCCCTGCCGCCACCGAATCCCACCTGCGGTCGTGGAGGATGCCGCCACCGAGATCCACAAATGGCGGAGGCGGGATGACGGGGATGCACTGAGACCGAGAGGGAGAGGACGGGAGAGGAAAAGAGATAAAAAATCCATGTGTTTTTTTTTCTGTTAAGACACATGTGTGTTGTATAGCATTTCTGTATAAAGAAAGCCTCATTTGACTTTATTATGCGCTTTCTCAAAATCCATTTTAAAGATCAAACCATACAGATTTTTCATAGCCTACGTCGTTAAATGGTCGTTTAGCCTGTTGGCAGGCGTTTCCTTTCAATCGGTCATTTATTCTGTTTAAACCGCCATTTAATTTATCCATTTAAGTGAGCATTTAGCCTGAATAATGGTTATGCACACATATATAGACAAACACAACACGAAATAGCAGTGGAGCTTGTTTCAGCAAATTTTGCCAGCTGAGGCACATATGTTTCATCTTGTTTTGTTTGCATGTGGGGCTAGAATACATGACCATTGCTTTGAATGGAACATAGTAAGATAAAGAATCTTCGCCAACCATTATGTTAAACATATGTTCCTACTAGCTCTAGCAGAGGACAGCTGGTTGAGTGTGCATCAGTCACACAAAATGATCCGATCGAGATCGAGAAAGCAGCACAAGAGTTTCAGGCCGATTTCCACAACATGGAAACGAACATCTACAGCAATAATCGGATCCATGTGTTCGATAAAGCGGCGCGTGAGTTCAAGTTCGACGTGGACATGATGAAGATGAAGATGCACAGGTACCCAGCAAGAATTCGATCTCTCGGTGAACTGTACACCGTTCCGATAACGGTGTCGATCGGCCCATACCACCACCTGAAGCACTACCGGAAACCGGCGATTTGCCGAGTGCCGAGGCTTTGCCGAGTGTATTTTATCGGACACTCGGCAAAGACCGTGTTTGCCGAGTGCCAAATAAAATACACTCGGCAAACAAAAACACACGGCAAAATACGTCTTTGCCGAGTGTTTTTTTCTGGCACTCGGCAAAGATGTATTTTGCCGAGTGCCTTTGTTTTGGCACTCGGCAAAGAAGCTTTTTGCCGTGTGCATTTTTTTTTGCCCTCGGCAAATCATTTTTTCGAAGCAATTTTTGAGGCCCTAAATGAATTCAAATGAAAAACTTTTCAACTACAAAGTTGTATAACTTCTCAAGATCTACAAAGTTTATTTTGGTCATTTCTTCATTTGACAAAGCGACAATAACGTTGTTCATAAAATCTACATCTCTCATATCTCTCATATTAGTTTCATGAAAGTAGAAGATACATATATAAGATTTGTGAACAATGTTACTACCACTATGTCGGATGAACAAATGACCAAAATAAACTTTGTAGATCTTGATAAGTTATGAAATTTTGTAGTTGGCAACATTTTGATTTGAAATCATCTTGTCATGCAAAAACGACGTTTGAATTTGAAAATTTGAAAATTTGAATTTTTCAAACGACCTCGGATGAAAAAACTTCCTAAATGAAAATTGTAGATCTCCAAAAGTTATGAAACTATGTAGTTGACAACTTTTTGATTTGAAATCATCTTATCATGCAAAACTATGTTTGAATCTCTCAAATTTAAAATTCAAATTTTTCAAACGACCTCGGATGGAAAAACTTACTAAATGAAAATTGTAGATCTCAAAAAGTTATGAAACTTTGTAGTTGACCACTTTTTGATTTGAATTCATTTAGGGCCTCAAACAAGCAATTTACTCTCAGTTTGCCGAGTGTTTTTTTTTTAACACTCGACAAAGCCGTATTTTGCCGAGTGCCTATGTTTTGGCACTCGGCAAAGAGGTATTTTGCCGTGTGTATTTTTTTTGGCCCTCGGCAAATCAGTTTTTCGAATCAATTTTTGAGGCCCTAAATGAATTCAAATGAAAAACTTTTCAACTACAAAGTTGTATAACTTCTCAAGATCTATAAAGTTTATTTTGGTCATTTCTTTATTTGACAAAGCGACAATAACGTTGTTCATAAAATATACATCTCTCATATTAATTTCATGAAAATAGAAGAGAGATATATATGATTTGTGAACAATGTTACTACCACTATGTCGGATGAACAAATGACCAAAATAAACTTTGTAGATCTTGAGAAGTTATGAAATTTTGTAGTTGGCAACATTTTGATTTGAAATCATTTTTCATGCAAAAATGACGTTTGAATTTGAAAATTTGAAAATTTGAATTTTTCAAACGACCTCGGATGAAAAAACTTCCTAAATGAAAATTGTAGATCTCCAAAAGTTATGAAACTATGTAGTTGACAACTTTTTGATTTGAAATCATCTTATCATGCAAAACTACGTTTGAATCTCTCAAATTTAAAATTCAAAATTTTCAAACGACCTCGGATGGAAAAACTTACTAAATGAAAATTGTAGATCTCAAAAATTTATGAAACTTTGTAGTTGACCACTTTTTGATTTGAATTCATTTACGGCCTCAAATAAGCAATTTACACTCGGTTTAGTATAATATATTGGGAACTAAAACGGATTCTAGACACAAGTGACAGTGTGGTGTAGTGGTAGAGGAGGTTTGTGCGCAGCGAGAGGTCTTGGGTTCGAATCCCGTCGGCCGCGTAGCCGTGAAATTTACGCGAAAAAAGCCGGAGATGGATGGGCGCTGACCGGTGGGGGCCTCCACCAATTAAAAAAAAATTTCCATTTTTTTTGGGTAAAAATTTCCATTTTTTTCGGGTTTTTTTTCGGTTCCAACTTTGCCGAGTGTCGGCACTCGGCAAAGGCTTTGCCGAGTGCCCGATAAAAGACACTCGGCAAAGACGTCTTTGCCGACTGTTTTTTTGCCGAGTGCTCTTTGCCGAGTGCAACACTCGGCAAAGCCTTTGCCGAGTGCAAATTGGGCTTTGCCGAGTGCCCCTGGCACTCGGCAAATTCACTGAGTCCCGTAGTGAAGGCGGCGGAAAAGGTGAAGCACGTGGCTGCATACCACTGCATCATGGAGTCAGGCCGCTCAGCCGAGGAGGTCTTCTTAGGAATTTAGGCAATTTCATTATCAGTTTAATCCAGAAAAATAACATCAGCAGATTTATGACGATATATATGTGCATGTGTATATTTCTTATGAACACTACAGCATGCAGAGATGACATACTCGTGAATACAGTAAAAACACAAAGTACAGAAATCACAGAGATTAGACTGTACCCAGCGGAGGGTCCCATGCCGAGGGCATCAGAGGCTCCATTCGCACTAGTCGACATAGTGCGTTGCTCGAAGTCGCGGACCACAGTCGATGCAGAAAGATGTTCGCAGTGCAGTCCTACGAACGGATCACCAGAAAGAAGACGCGCCTTGACGTTCCAAAAGACTGGCCACGCTCGCCCGCCCGCTCGCCGCCTGCCTACCACGCCACGCCCACGGCCTCGGCCCGGCCGGCGGCAGCGGCGGCGCGCGCGCGCGTGGCATGCCTTTGTCCTTTTCTCAGCTTCTCAATTTAGATGAATAATTTCCAACCATATAAGCTGAGTCAGCGTTTAGTCAAAATCCCGTATGGTATTAAACCATGCAACATTTAATGTTACGTACAATAGAGTTTTATTTGATTCATTAAATATTATATGGGTCAAGCCCATATTATATCCAACAATCCCCACCAAACTCTAGGGTTTGTAACAAAGTAGTTGTCGATGTTTGACCACCGATAGCCTGCCACGGGGGTACCCGGGGCAGTATGTTCGGACTTCAGCGTATGCAGAACTCGATGGTTAACGCAAGAGACAGTCGATTTATCCTGGTTCAGGCCCTCGATCGTAGATCGAGTAATAGCCCTACGTCCAGTCAGTGTTAGCTTTTGCGTTGGATTGATTATGAAGCGTTGTGTTGTACAATTGTTCTGTTGAACTCCCGATCTAAGGAGCCCTGCCCTCCTTTATATAGCCAGGAGGTCAGAGTCCTAGTCGGTTTACAATAAGAATTCCTAGTAGGATTATAGAGTAACACTGCTACTAAGATTACAGGGGAAGAATCATAATTAGACTAGGTCTTCTCCCTTCCTTGCGGGGTATCCCGGGGGTCCCGCACTGACAAGCCCCCGAGCACTTCATGGTTGAGTTCTGGAAGCCTCGTCTTGTTCCTTCAAGTCTTGTTGAGCAGGAACAAGCATCGTCCGAGTGCTTTCTTGATTGAAACCATGTAGCGCTTCGTGAGATCTTTGCGTAGTGTGTATCTTTTTAGAAGAAAAAGGTACTCCTATTTGGATGTAGCCCCCAAGCCTCTTGCTGTTTGGCACAAAGAGCTTGAGGGTCTTTTCTTGAAACCTTCCTGATTTTTCGTCGAAAGGCTCCCCGACTTCCTTTAAAAAGGGCTCTGATTTAGCTGTGTTCGGGTTCTTTTTGTCTTGTGTCCCTGAAGCCGTCTGTCTTCTTGAAGAAGCATTCTGAGTGATGTGCGCTTTTTTGGAGAAAAAAGTACACTCACTGAGTGTAGCCCCCGAGCCTCTTGCTATTTGTAACAAAAAGTTGGAGGGTCTTGAATCTGAGTTGTTCGATAGAACTGTATACCTCTCCTTTTGCAGCCCCCGAGCATATATCCGGGTTGTTTTGTTCAAGAAGAACTCGGAAGCAGGGTTTTGGCATATTCTCTGGTAGTCTGCTGTTATCAGATGTAGTTGTATGGTGGTGGTTGAGTGTGAATGCCTCTTGTTCATGGGTTGTACTGTGTCGGTATATTCTTCCAAATATGCCCGTCTTCGAGTACTATTCCCTCTCGCCTAAGTCTTCCATTATTGAGTCCTGTCTTTTCATTGTGTCCTTTGTTGGGCTTATTTTGTTGGTACTCCTAGTCCATGTGCACCGCTCCTTTGATCTATAATACCCTCTCGGGGTGCTTGTTTTCATCCATTGAACATTTTGTTGAAACCTTTGTGATCATTAACATGGTAGTTTGTGAAGTAGAGCAGCCCTAGGCGTGTTTTGTAGTTCCTGTGTGTCTTGTCGTAGCTGAAGGAAGTCTTGTGATAGGGATTAGAGGTAGGCTAATCCCGCGGCAGCAATGTACCAGGATGTATATGGCGGTAGTTGGAGGAAGTCTTGTGATGTGGACTTCGTTCCTTCATCTGGCAATTCTGGGTTGATCCTCGTCGCCTGTCTTGATACTGTCCGGTGCAGATCAACACCATATCCAGCATCACATCGGTCTTGGGTAGACAGATGCCTGCCAGCCTTCTCTGCTCCATGTTGTCCTACCGTGCTGCTGATTTCTGCCTTGGATGCACTGCGTCCGTCCTTTGAAGAAAACAGTGTAGCCGATGGCGGTTCGTCCTTCCGAGTAGTAATTTGGGACACGTAGTCGTTCCAGAGCCTAGCCGTGTTCGTGTTCTTCTTTGCTACTATGCTTTTCGTGGTACCGAGTACGTTGGGTCTTGTAAGATTTGTAATCTTCTATTTTTCAAGTCGCTTGTAATGGAAATAATCTTGTCTTCTGAGTTGTCATTTACTTTTCTATTGTAGTTCCAGTTGTTCATGATATTCCCGAGTTCTTTCTGTAAGAACCGAGTTCTTATGTTCCTTGTGAAGTTGCCCTTCTTTTCTTCTTTGTTGATGGTTGTTCTTGCAGTTATCTGATAACTCCGCAGTAGTGCTGGATGGATAAGTCTGAAATCTGCCCGTTGAATTGTACCGTTGTGTGGATTTGTGCCTTCCGTCATTTTAGCTGTGTCGGTAAATGGACCGTTGCGTTCTCACACGGTGCTTTAACGGGCCTGGTGGGCCATTTTTAACGCTGTAAAATCTATTTAAAGACCCTTCATCTTCTTTTTCTTTACTGCCTTTCTCTTGCCTTCAAACCCTTGCTCTCAGTCATCCGCCATTGCCATTGACGCCGCCGTCTTTAGCGCCGCTGTCTAAGCTTTCTCTTCCCCTAGTTGCCTTTTTGCCTCCGTTAGTACATGGGTAAGAAGGCAACCGCAAGCAAGTCCCAGTCTTCCTTCGTGGACGAGGAGTCATCACTCTCCGTGATTGAGAATCAGGAGTTTGTGGCCATGAGGGCCGCCCAGAAGTCTTGGCCGAGTCCGACAACAACCGAAGAGTAGCTTCGTGAGCTTGTCAGTGATGGCTTGATCCAGAGCAAAGCCTTTGCTGAATGGAGAGTTCCGGGTGAGCATCGGGTCCCTACCCCAGGTCCTGGTGAGATCGTTCTTTTTGTCTCTTTCATTCGTGCTGGGCTTTGCCTTCTTGCCTCTGCCTTTCTTCATCAATTTCTCAGCTATTTTGGTATTTGCTTGAATCATCTTGCTCCTAATGCAGTTCTTCACCTTTCTATCTTTGTTCATCTCTGCGAAGCTTTCCTTGGAATTCCTCCTTCTCTTTCTCTGTTTCGTTATTTCTTTTGCCTGAAACCCCAACCCCGCCGTGAAGAAACCAGTGTTCTTGGTGGTTGTGGGATTCAATTTCGCCAGGGTCTTAAGAGCAAGTTCTTTGACTATGACCTGGTTGATTCCGTAAGAGATTGGCTTGCCGACTGGTTTTATGCCGCCAATCTGATCCCTTCTCTTGCTGTCCACTCTGGATCTAGTCCCTCAGTCAATGACCGATGGGATAAGAACCCTGTGACGTCTGCTGAGGTTCAGGCAATCCAGCCATTCCTTGATAGGATTAGTATGCTGAAACAGCAGGGCTTGACTAGTTTTGGCATAGTCTCGAGCTTCCTTTGTTGCCGAGTTCAACCTTTGAAGGAGCAAGCGCACCTTGGCTTCGAGTACTCTAGGCCTGAGGATCCTTCACGCATGGTCCTAGCTCTTGAGTTGACCGATGAGGAGGTACTCGAGCGTCTCTAGAAGATGCTGAAAGGAGCAAGCGTTGTCCCGCTTACTGTCTCTGAGTTCTCTGCCAACAACCCGCCTCCAGCTGTAAGTTGTTTTCTCTTTGTTTGGGTACTTTATGTATTCTTGCTGCATTCATTTTTGTTTAACTTTTCCCTGTCTTGTTGTTTTATTCTTTTTCGTAGGAATTTGGGCGCAACTTTGTTGACCCGATCCCTCTTGATGTTCTCCCTGCCGTGGCGAAAACTGGGGAGAAACTTGCTGGAGCTTCCGCAACCAGTAAGTTCCCAATCTCCACAGCGCTTCCTGGAGTTTCTTCTGGATTTGTTGATGTATATGAAGAATATGTTCCTCGTCTAGTCTCCAGCGGTCCTCGTAGTGTCTTGAAGAGGGGGCGAACGGATGGGTCTTCATCTGGCCTGCCTACTTCCAAGAAGTCTCGCAAGCCAAGTACTCCTCCAGGTACTCCAGTTGTAGCTAGCATGCTCTTAGGTGAGCATATTTTATACTCTCTGTCCCTTTGTTTTCTTGTTTTTATCTTGATCCAAGTACTTTTATTCTTTTTTCAGCGGGTGCTCTGGTGGCCTTGGTTGAGACCGAGGGGGAAGAGGATGATGAAGTACCCCTTATCATGCGGCGGTGAGTGGTTTTCATATTCCCCTTCCATTGAATTTCTCCTCTTTGTCTTGACTTTTAGTCTTGATCTTTTTGAAGTAACCGGACGTCGGGTATGGGTTCTTCTGGGCTCCTGCGCCGGCTTCTTCTGAAGCTCCGGAGTTGAGTTCTTTGGTAGCTTTGGTACCGAGTTCTTCTGCAGCTCCAGTGCTGAGTTCTTCTGCGGCTCCAGCCCTGGCTTCTTCCGGGGCTCCGGTATCGGCTATACCGCTCCTGTCGCCAAGTGGCGGGGACATTTTTGCCACCGTGGTCCCCCCTGTGAGGTCTTCCTTTGGTTTTGCGAGGAAGAAGGTGGCTGGGTGAGTAGATTCTGGCTTCATCTTTTTGCTTCTGTTCTCCTTTTCTCTGGTTCTCATCGGCGATTTCTTTTATCAATTTTCAGTCCTTCGTCTTCTCTCGCTACTTTGTTGACTTCTTCTCAGCCCTCTGTCGTGCCACCGAGTACTGAGCCTTAGGACTCGCAGCGTACTACTGGTGAAGTGGCTGCGGGGGCTACGAAGCTTTCTGGCGATGATGCCGCTGCAGACTTGTTTGCCCCAGAGGTGACCGTGGCCATTGCGTCGGATCCTTCTGAGGGATTGGCCTTGTCTTCCCGGGAGGTTGCTCTGGTCATTCCTTCTTCACCTCGGCCAGCCTCTCCTTCTCCTTCTCTTGCCTCTGGTGCTCTGCCTTTTGCTGATGATGTGGTGCAGCAGTTCGATGCCACTCATCGGCTATCGGAATTAACTGCTGCCTAGGGAAACTTGTCGTCCCTTGCAACTTCTTTTGGAGAAAAGCTCCAGGTAAGCTTTTTCATCATTCCTTCTTTAGATGTTCACTTTTCTTTGGTCCTTATTCTTTGTTTTTCTTTGTATCTTTTTGCTTAGTCCTTCTCTCATGATCATACTGGCTTCTTTTTCTCGTCTGAAAACGAGAAAAAATTGTCTTAAGAAGTGAGCACCCTGAAAGTTGATCTTGGTCTCCTCCGGGCCGAGATGGAGGCTGAGCGTCAAACGCATTAGGATGAAGAAAAATCTCTTCGTGCTTGGGCTGTTGAGATCAAGAAGTAGAGGGATGCCGCTCTTCAGGAGGCTCGAAAGAACTCGAAGGCCGTAAAGAACTTGGAGGCCGTGAAGAAGGAGTGCAATGGTATCGAGGGTTCTTTTTGTTTCTTTCTGTATTCAAACTTTCCTTTCTGCTGACTTGTTGTCTGCTGTTTTGTCCAGCTCTCCGGGTTGAAAAGCAGAAGCTCTCGGAGGGCATTGAAGAAATGAAGACTCTTGTTCATACAAGTCATAACAAGGCTAAGGAGGTAATTATTCATGCTGAAGAGGAACTCACGCTTGCTAAGTTGATTAGGCATGGAGCTGATAGAGATCTTGTGTAGGCCCAGAAAACCATTGAAGACTTGTCTGGCAGGTTGGCGACGGCTACTGAAAACTAGAAGGCTTTGTGGAAATCCTTTCGTTTAGTAGCCAACGTTCTTCGAACTCTAGCGGATGACGGACAATCTTGGGCTCAGTTGATTCCTCGAATTCTGACTCATTTCCAAGAGTTTGTGAAGAGGTGCGCTCAACTATGCACCAAGAATGTTCTGGCCCAAGTCCGGGTTCTTGCTCCAGCGGCTCCTTTGTCCAAGACAGCAGAGGAAGCTGATAGTCAAGAATACATCGATGCTGTTGAGAGGATGGAGCCTAAAGTTGAAGACGTAGCTAGTAGGATAGTAGATAATCTTAATATTGTTCTCCCTTCTCCTGATGATGAGGCTTGATGTATTTGACTTTTATGCCCGTGCCTTGTAATATGACATTATACTTCTTTTTTGAATGAAGGTCTTTTGTTGATGTCTTCTTTGCCTGAATGCCCTGCCTATTCCTCGGATGATTTGCCGAGTACTTTTCTGCTTATGTAAACAACTCGTTATATATAGATCTTTGTGTTGACAACCTTTCTTGATCTGTTGAGTGCTTGTCTGTCCTTCTCTTGTGCCCTGTAAACAACTCGTTATATGTGGTTCTTTGTGTTGACGACCTTTCTTGATCCATCGAGTGCTTGTCTGGCCTTCTTTTGTGCTTTTGTGCCCTGTAAACAACTCGTTATATATAGATCTTTGTGTTCTTGGGTATCTCCAGTGTAGCCCCCGAGCCTCTTGCTATTTGGTACAAGTAGCTGGAGGGTCTCGCTTTTGAAATTGCTCTGGTCTATGCCCAGGCTTAGTTTCAGTCGTTTTGATTTTATTTCGGGTTCTTCGATCCATTTTGACCCATAGTCTACTAGTTCTTCATACAGTCTTGGTTTTAATCTAGCTAGTATGAGTCCATTAGCCCTTTCTACCTGTCCATTGGCTTCTGGATGTGCGACTGATGCGTAATCTATACTGAAGCCACAATCCTGTGCCCAACTTTTGAATTCTGTAGCTGTGAAAGGAGAACCCAAATCTGTGATGATTCGATTGGGCATGCCGAAGCGGTGCATAATATCTTGGATGAACTCGACCGCTTTGGTTGCGCTGTATTTTGCGAGTGGTTTGTATTCGATCCACTTGGTGAACTTGTCGATTGCTACCAAGATGTACTCGAAACCGTCCTTTGCTTTCTTGAGAGGTCCTACTTGATCCAGCCCCCAGCAGGAGAAAGGCCAAGCAGGTGGAATGCAGATGAGGTTGTGGGCTGGCACATGAGCTTGTCTTGCGAACATCTAGCAACTTTTGCATCTTTTGATGAGTTCTTCTGCATCTTTCAAAGCGGTTGGCCAGTAGAAACCAGTGTGGAATGCTTTGCCGACTAGTGTTCTTGAAGCGACGTGATTTCCACAGCAGCCTAAGTGTATTTCGTCTAGGATTTGTTTGCCTTCTTCAAATGAGACGCATTTTAGGAGTACTCCTGATGATGTGGCTCTTCTGTATAGCTTGTCTCCTACTAGGACGTAATTCTTGCCTCTGCGGACGACTTGTGTGGCTTGCTGTTTTTCCGCCGGCAACTTATTCTCTTTGATGTAATCAATAAAAACTTGTGTCCATGAAGTGTTGATCACCAGAATCTAGTTGCCTTCGGTTGTGAGTTCTGTGGTCGTCTCACCGGGTTGTTTGATAGAAGGAGCTGATAACTCCTCTATGAATACGTCGGGTGGGACCTTTGCCCTGTCGGATCCAAGCTTGGCAAGGACATCTACTGCAATGTTGGAATCCCACAGGACATGTTGAATTTCTAGTCCTTGGAAGTGTTTTTCGAGTTTTCGGATTTTAGCACAGTAAGCACCCATGTTTTCTTTGGTGCAATCCCAATCTTTGTTGACTTGGTTGATGACTACTGCTGAATCGCTGTATACGAGTAGTCGCTTGATTCCGAGGGTAATAGCCACTCTTAGCCCGTGTATGAGAGCTTCATATTCTGCTTCATTGTTGGTGGCTTGCCATAATATCTGAAGGACATACTTTAGTTGTCTTCCGTCTAAAGAAATTAGGAGGATGCCTGCACTGGCTCCGCCTAGCTTGAGTGATCCATCAAAGTACATCTTCCAATGATCAAGGATGGCGCTTGACACGGGTTGTTGAATTTCTATCCATTCGGCAACAAAATCAGCAAGGGCTTGAGATTTAATTGCTTTCCGCGGGGTGAAATTGATGTTGAGAGCACCGAGTTCAACCGCCCACTTGGATATGCGTCCTGTTGCGTCTTTGTTGTGTAAGATGTCTCCTAGTGGGAAATCTGTCACCACCGTAATCTTGTGGCTTTCAAAATAGTGACGAAGCTTGCGTGAAGCGATTAGTAGGGCGTAGAGTAGTTTTTGCACATGCGGGTACCGGGTTTTTTATTCTGATAGTACTTCGCTGATGTAGTATACTAGGCGTTGTACTTTATACACACGCCCTTCTTCTTCCCTTTCCACTACTATTGCCGTGCTGACTACAGTAGTAGTTGCTGTAATGTATAGCATCATATCTTCGTCTTTCTTTGGAGGTGTGAGGACTGGTGAGGAGGTGAGGTATGCCTTAAGTTTCTTGAAAGCTTCATTGGCTTCTTCCATCCACTCGAACTTGTCTATCTTCTTTAGTAGTTTAAAGAAAGGCAACCCTTTTTTGCCGAGTCTTGATATGAAACGGTTGAGTGCCGCCATGCAGCCTGTTAGTTTTTGTACATCTTTGATGTTTCGAGGAGGGCCCATCTCTGTTATTGCTCGAATTTGCTTGGCGCTTGCTTTGATTCCGCGATGACTGACCAAGAATCCTAGTAGTTGTCCTGAGGGAACTCCGAATACACACTTGTTTGGGTTCAATTTCCACCTCCACCTCTTCAGATTCTCGAAGGTTTGTTTTAAGTCTTCAATCAGTGTATCCAGGTTCTTTGTTTTTACAACTACGTCATCCACGTATGCTTCTACGTTTTTGCCGATCTGATCACCGAGGCATGTTTGGATGGCTCTTTGGTAAGTGGCTCCAGCATTCTTAAGTCCAAATGACATGGTCCTATAGCAGTAGGCGCCGAACGGAGTGATGAAAGATGTCTTGCTTTGGTCTTGTTCTTTTAATGCAATCTGGTGATACCCGGAATAGCAATCAAGAAAAGATAATAGGGCAGATCCTGCTATTGAATCAACTATCTGATCAATGCGTGGTAGCCCGAACGGATCTTTTGGGCAGTGTTTGTTGAGATCAGTGTTGTCAACACACATGCGCCACTCGTCCGTGTTCTTTTTCTGTACCTGAACTGGATTTGCTAGCCAATCCGGATGGAGAATTTCCCTGATGAATCTAGCTACCATTAGTTTTGCAATTTCCTTTTTAATTGCTGCCTTCTTGTCGGGAGAGAATCGTCGTAGTCGTTGCTTCACAGGCTTGGAGCCTTCATTGATATCAATTCCGTGCTCAGCCAACTCTCTTGGGACCCCTGGCATGTCGGCCGGCTTCCAAGCGAAGATGTCCTTGTTGTCCCGAAGAAAGTTGGTGAGCGCGAGTTCCTATTTTGCCGATAGGTGGGCACTGATGGTTGCTGTTTTTGTGGGATCACCGGTGCCTGGGTCGATTTGCTTGACGTTGGCTTCTTTTGGTGGTGCTAGGATGCTTGGTCTCTTAGCCGGTATCTCTAGTTCTTCTTGGCTTGTTTCTGCGGCGATAGTGGCTATTTCTTTTCTTCCATCGTTTGCCTATGCCTTTGCTGCAATTTGGATTGCCTATACGTCGCAGTCAAATGCATGCTTTAAATCGCTCCGAAGAGAAAGAACTCCGTTAGGCCCTGGCATCTTAAGCAATAGGTACGGATAATGCGGTATTGCCATGAATTTTGCTAGTGCCGGGCGCCTAAGAATTTCATGATATGATGAATCGAAATCTGCGACTTCAAATTTGATGAACTCTGTGCGGTAGTTCGAGGGAGTCCCAAAGGTAACTGGTAGGGTGATTTGTCCAAGTGGCATTGCTGCCTTGTCGGGTACTATGCCATAAAAAGGTGTGCTTGTTGGTGTGATCATCCCGGCGAGTTGTAGTCCCATCTTCCTTAGAGTTTCTTAAAAGATGATGTTGAGTCCGGCTCCTCCGTCGATTAGTACTTTCGTAACAGTCATGCCGGCAATGGTTGGATCTAGAACCAATGGGTAATGGCTTGCATTTCCTACGCTGGTCCACTGGTCTTCTCTTGAGAATTGGATTGGGTACTATGACCAGTTGAGATATCTTGGTGTAGCGGGTTCTGCGGCCATGATTGTTCGTAGCGCTAGTTTTTCTTGATGTTTGCTTCTGGAGTCTAGAATCCCAGCAAAGATTACTACTACTGTCCCTTTGGATTTTTGGAATCCCTTGTCATCATGGTTGTCTTCTTCTTTTTTCTGATTGTCTTCTTTATTGTTTCCCTTGCTATCTTTTCTAGTGTATCTTTCGTTGAAGGTGTAGCAATTTCCGATGGTGTGCTTCCCGTTGGGGTGCAAAGGGCAACGCATGTTCTCGATGTCGTCATATCTTCTGGGCTTGCTAAATTTCTTTGATTTGTTAGCCATCGCTACTGTGTTGTCTGGACCTCGTTTTCTCTCCTGATGTCTGTTGTTTTGAGGATTTTGTCTGTCCGGGTTGTCTCTGTTGTTCCTTTCCGAGAATCTTTCTCTTGTTTTTTCTTCTGTAGTAATCATATTTTCTACCGTTCTTCTGAATTCTTCGTTATTTCTTGGGTTTTCTTTGCAGAATTCTTGAAATTACCACCTAGCCATGATTCTGTGATAAAAAGCTTCAATTACTTCTCGTTGTGTGATGTCATGTACTTGAGCTCGTAGTTCACCAAATCGTCGATAATAATTTATGAGACTTTCACCTCCTTTTTGTTTGAGTCCTTTTAACTCTGCGTCGGTGTTTGGATGTGTAATAATTCCCGCAAAATTTTCACAGAAATCTCTTTGCAAGTCTTCCCAATTTCTGATTGATCCAGGATTTAATTTGTCAAACCATTGAAGCGGCATGGTTTCTAGGGCCATGGGAAAGAACAAGGTTTTGATGTCATCGTCTCCTCCGGCTAATTCGATTGATTGTGAGTAAATCTTGAGCCATTGCTTTGGTTCGGTCTTGCTGTCGTACTTGGAGTGGTTGGATGGTTTGAACTTGTGAGGTAGTCGAATCGAAGCAAGTCTGTTTGCAAAACAGGGAAATCTATCGTGTGTTCTGGCTTCTGTATATTCTGATTCTGCGCCCCCTTCTTGCCAACTGTCGTCTTGGTGAGAGTAGTTTTGTGTGGCTGTCCGAGTAGGTGCTCTGCTTCTGTCCTTTCTTGGTTGCTCGACTTGGTTATTTTGACTGTGATTTCTTCAGCTCCCTCCGTTGTGACTTCCACTTGGTCCTAGTCTTTCAAAAGCAGACTTCCTTTGATTTTGATCTTCCTGTTCATGAGATGTTGCCTTTCCATCGTTTGTTTTAAAAACTGTTGATCGAAGGAAATCTCGAAGCTGTTCTTGTTTCTCATTGGGATGTGAGGTCACCCTGAGTTCTTCTAGTGCTTCTCGGATGTTATCGTAGGGTGTATTCGCTGCTCGTCCTTCTTCGATCTCTCGTTCTGATTTTCTTCTATTGTACTCGGCTAGGTCTGATTCATATTTGATCCAAGTGTCCTTTCCGCTGTTTCGCACGGCGTTGTCGTCCTTGTTTCAATTTGTTCTTTCTTTCTCTCGCTTGCTTCTGGCTCTCAGTCTCACCATCGTACCCCTAGATAAATTGTGATATGTTGGACTCGGATTCATCTGAAGACCTTACGTCGGGTGCTTCTAGGGGGATCAATGGTGATCGAGGATGGCGAATCATGAGTACTTCTCTAGCATGAGTTGTTCTGTTATCGTCGTTGATTTCCGTACTGCCAGAGCTATTGATAACTTCAGTAGAGGTCTCAAAGTCATAGATGGAATCTCCTTCTTGGTAGGGTAGAATTGCTGTTGTCGTGTCATCAACTAGTTGGGTGTCGTCATCCTCAGGAATGGTACCTGGCCAGTGAATGATGCAGTCTTGAGATGTTATGGTTAAAACAAGACCTTCCTAGGCTCCCTTCAGCGCTATTCTAAGCATGGGGTAAGTGGATCCTTCGTGCCATGTCTGATAAGATGTTGCCATGTTGTGGAGTCCGAATGGAAAAAGACCTGACTTCTTTGAAGTATTCTGGGTGTACTCCGAGTAGTATTCTTGACAGGTTGACGTCATGTCCCAGAGCTTTGTCAGGAAAGAACTCGGTTTTCTGAAAGAACTCGAATAGGACTTTGTTTCAGAAGCGGAACTTGAGTTTGAATCAGATGCGTGAATTTGTGAAAACTGAGTCGGATTGGATATTACGAGCTATGCGAATCTTTCGGCAAGCTGATCTATCGTTATCATCGAAATAGGATGGTCTTGATGATGATCTGAATCTTCAAGGAGATGGCCTTGGAGCTTGCCGTCGTCGCCTGCCTTGCAGATCCATGAACCGAAGATGAAGGTCGATCCCTTCGAGAAGATCATGTTGTCGAGGTCCATCAAGCTCTCGGATGCAAAGTCGCCCTTCCCCTACCTGGCGTGCCAACTGTCGATGTTGGACCACCGATAGCCTGCCACGGGGGTACCCGGGGCAGTATGTTCGGGCTTCAGCGTATGCAGAACTCGATGGTTAATGCAAGAGACAGTCGATTTATCCTGGTTCAGGCCCTCGATCGTAGATCGAGTAATAGCCCTACGTCCAGTCGGTGTTAGCTTTTGCGTTGGATTAATTATGAAGCGTTGTGTTGTACATTTGTTCTGTTGAACTCCCAATCTAAGGAGCCCTGCCCTCCTTTATATAGTCAGGAGGTTAGAGTCCTAGTCGGTTTATATGTGTACATATATATATATGTACACATATATATATATATATATACATATCTATATATATACATATGTATATATATATATATATATATATATGTACATATATATGTGTACATATATATATATACATATCTATATATACATATATATATATATATACATATATATATACATATATATATATATACATATCTATATATACATATCTATATATATACATATATATATATGTGTACATATGTATATATGTACACATATATATATGTGTACATATATATATATATATATATATATATATATATATATATATATATATATATATATATATATATATACATATCTATATATATACATATCTATATATATATATGTGTACATATATATATATATGTACACATATATATATGTATATATATATATGTTTACAATGAGAATTCCTAGTAGGATTATAGAGTAACACTGCTACTAAGATTACAGGGGAAGAATCCTAATTAGACTAGGTCTTCTCCCTTCCTTGAGGGGTATCCCAGGGGTCCCGCACCGACAGTAGTCTCAGAACCATATTTCTTTTATATACCAGTGTTTCGCTGGAGACTGTTAAGTTGAACATCCATCTAGAACAATAGTTTCACTCAGTCACAACTGAATAATGGACTAAGCCTTGAATTGACAGTTTTGTGTGAGGTGAATGTCACTAAAGTCCTTAGCTGATACTGGGCAGCAAAAGACATCCCCTCTATTTGAAGCATATAAGTCATACTTCAGTGCCTTTCATGAGTATTTAGAGATCACCCAAATCTCATAGACTGTGACCAGCAGTCTGACTCATATAGGTGTGTTCCTCAAAAGATGTTCTGTAGGACAACATCTTTGCTTTGACAAGCCACTTGGAACGCATTAAGGCAAAAGCCAGCCTGCCTTACAGAAAGGAAAGATATGCATCAGAAATGAGTCTTACTAAGGAATCTTTCCTCACAATTTACTACTAGCTTGTTTCACCATCCTACTTCACGGGATCTCCGATCACATAGAACAGGTTACCACTATAGTAAATTTCAAGTGGGTCTCATACCCATCTCTCTCGATGCACTTTCTATCACAGTTGCGTGATAGACCCTTAGTGAACTGATCTGCCAGATTGATTAGACGTGTGGACATAGTCCAACGCTATTACTCTAGGAGTTTCTCAATTTTCTGACTAGATTTTAGTCGTCTCTTAACATGCCTTGTGGACTTCATGTTGTCCTTAGAACTGTTAACCTTTGTAATCATAGTCTGGTTATCGCAGTTCATAGAAATAGCCGGTATGGGTTTTTCAACAACCGGTAAATCCATAAGGAGATCACGAAGCCACTCAGCCTCAGATCTAGCAGTGTCTAATGCTGTGAGTTCTGCTTCCTATTGTAGACTTCGTTAAGATAGTCTGCTTGCAAGACTTCAGGAAACAGCACCACCTCCAAGCGAAAACACATATCCACTTGTGGCATAAAGCTCATCAGCATCAGAAATCCTAGTTGGCATCACAATAGCCTTCTAGCACTTTTGGATGTCCGGTATAACAAATACCATAGCCCATGGTCCCTTTTAGGTAGCGCATTACTCTCTCAAGAGCACGCCAGTGATCATCTCCTGGGTTTGACACAAACCGGCTCAGCTTGCATACAGCAAATGAGATGTCAGGCCTTGTTGCACTAGCAAGATACATGAGCGAACCAATGATCTGGGAATATCTCAACTGATCCCTTGCTATTCTTTGATTTTTCCTCAATAGCACACTAGGGTCATAAGGTGTAGGAGCAGGTGCACAGTCACTGAACCCAAAGCGACATAGCACCTTTTCCACATAGTGGGTTTGTAACAGAGTTACCCCACCATCACCTTCTCTTTGAAGCTTGATATTAAGAATAACATCAGCCTCTCCCAAATCTTTCATCTCAAAATTTTTAGATAGAAATTCCTTCACCTCCTCGATCACTTTGAGGCTAGATCCAAAGATCAGTATGTCATCAACATATAAGCACAAAATGACTCCTTCACCCCCACCATACCGATAGTACACACATTTGTCAGCTTCATTCACAACAAAGCCAGCAGATGTTAAAGTTCTGTCGAACTTCTCATGCCATTGCTTAGGAGCTTGCTTTAGGCCGTATAATGACTTTAATAATTTACACACCTTGCCTTCTTGACCATTTGCTACAAACCCATCAGGCTGATCCATATAGATCTCCTCCTCCAACTCTCCATTTAGGAAAGCTGTCTTAACATCCATTTGATGAACGATAAGACCATAAGAGGCTGCCTAGGGAAAGCAAAACTCGAATTGTGGTCAATCGGGCAACCGGTGAATAAGTATCAAAGAAATCCTCACCTTCCTTTTGAGTATAACCCTTGGCCACAAGCCTTGCCTTGTACCTCTCAATAGTACCATCAGGCCTAAGCTTTTTCTTGAACACCCATTTGCAACCTATAGGCTTGCACCCATAGGGACGATCAACTATTTCCCAAGTTCCATTAGACATAACAGAATCCATCTCACTCCGTACTGCTTCCTTCCATAAGTCAGCATCAGGAGAGGAATATGCCTCTTCAATGGTCGTTGGTGTGTCATCCACAAGGTACACAATATAGTCATCACCAAAAGACTTTGCAGTCCTCTGTCTCTTGCTTTTCCTGGTGACTATAGTGTCATCCTCCTCAGGATTTTGCACATAGGGTTCCTCAATTTGTTCTATCGGAATAAAATTTTCATGCTCATGGGGAATTATAAATTCATGACCAGTTGTGCTAGGTGCATTTTTCATGGGAAACTCATTCTCAAAAAATGTAGCGTCTCTAGATTCCATGATTGTATCAACAGCCATCTCAGGAACACTAGAGTTTATAATTAGAAATCTATAACCCACGCTGTGAATAGCATAACCAAGAAAGACACCATCAACAGTCTTTGGTCCAAGCTTTCGCTTTTTAGTTTATTGGCACATTCACCTTTGCCAAACAACCCCAAGTTCGCAGGTAAGAGAGATTTAATCTCTTCTTCTCCCATTCCTCGAATGGTGTGATTTCTTTGTTCTTTGTGGGCACTCTATTTAGGACATGACATGCTGTCAATATAGCCTCACCCCACCATTCCTTAGATAGTCCCGCAGTCTCCAACATGGCATTAACCAAATCAGTTAGAGTGTGGTTCTTTCTCTCTGCAATCCCATTAGACTGTGGTGAGTATGGTGGCGTCCTCTCATGAATAATTCCATGCACCGCGCAAAACTCAGAAAATTCATTTGAGAAATATTCTCACCCGCGATCGGACCGCAAACGCTTGATTTTCTTCTCAAGTTGATTTTCTACCTCAGCTTTATAGACCTTTAAAATAATGCAACGCTTCATCTTTTGTTTTTAATAAATACACGTAGCAAAATCTAGTGCAATCATCTATAAATGTCATGAAGTATCGTCTACCGCCTTTAGTCAATTCGCCATTCATTTCGCATAAATCAGAATGAACGAGTTCTAATGGTGCCAAGTTCCTCGCCTCAGCAGCCTTGTGAGGCTTGCGCGGTTGCTTCGATTGCACACACACCTAGCACTTAGAATCTTTGACTAAGTTAAATTTCGGGATTAAATTCAGATTTGCAAGCCGCGTGAGACAGCCAAAATTAATGTGACAAAGTCGTGAATGCCATATATTCGACTCATCCGAAACATTAACATTGTTCACCACTTTATTACATACATCATCAAGCAAAGATAAGCGGAACAAGCCTCCGTAATCATAACCTTTTCCAACAAATGTTCAATGTCTCGACACAACACATTTATTGGACTCAAGCACAATTTTAAAAGCCATCACGACACATCTGAGAAGCGCTAACAAGGTTCTTCTTGATGGAGGGGACATGCTGCACGTTCTTTAATAGCACCGTCTTTCCGAAGTAAACTTCAGAATGACCGTACCAGCACCAAGAACACGCGCATGCGAACCAGTTTCCCATCAGCAAGGCTCCACTCCTACCGGCCTGATAGGAAATAAACAAAGAAACATTAGCACACACATGAATATTAGCACCGCTGTCCATCCACCACTCAGGTGAAAGACAAACTGAAAGAACAAAAGGTAAAGAATTACCATACCCAGATGTTCCTCCTCCAGTCTCGCTAATCACCATGTTTGCTGATTTCTTTTCTTGCTTATATTTGCGGTCTGGGCACGCACTTGCCCAATGCTCATCACTCCCACAAACAAAGCATCCTCCACCTTTCTTATTGTTTTTCTTCCTAAACTGTGCAGTCTGCTTAGGCTTTGTATTGTTGTTCTCTTGTATATTCTTCTTCTTTTTATTACGAGATGCAAATGAGTTTTTCTTTTGCACCATATTAGCAGCGGAAGACTCAACTCCTTTTCTATGGTTGTCTTTTGTTCTCACCCTCTCCTCAACATCAAGAGATCCAATAAGCTCAGTCACGCTAAACTCTTGTCTCTTGTGTTTTAAAGAAGTAACAAAATCCCTCCAAGAAGGTGGCAACTTAGCGATTATACCGCCAGCCACAAACTTGTCGGGCAACAGACACGGGAAATGTTCTAGTTCCTTCACTAGCGCCTGTATCTTATGAGCCTGTTCGACCACAGAACAGTTTTCAACCATTTTGTAGTCATACAGCTGCTCTATAAGGTACAGCTCACTGCCAGCATCAGAAACCCCAAACTTTGCCTCAAGAGCAACCCATAACTCTTTGCCTGTTGTGCAAGATATGTAGTTTTTCTCATACTTGGGATGAAGTGCACTAATCACGGCGCCTCAAAACAGCTTATCGGCAGCCAAGAATTTTCGCACCTCCTCAGGAGTAAACTATGCAGGCTTCCCCTGCGCGGCGTGATAGCAGTTCATAGCAGTCAACCACAATACCATCTTGGCACGCCATATCATGAAATTCTTGCCATCAAAATTACTTGGCTTCAAAGCAGCAGCAAAACCACTGACAGAAAATTGCCTAACATTAGGTTTTTGGATTGTTAGGAATTTAGGCAATTTTATTATCAGTTTAATCCAGAAAAATAACATCAGCAGATTTATGACGACATATATGTGCATGTGTATATTTCTTATGAACACTACAGCATGCAGAGATGACATACTCGTGAATACAGTAAAAACATAAAGTACAGAAATCATAGATATTAGACTATACCCAGCGGAGGGTCCCATGCCGAGGGCATCAGAGGTTCCATTCGCAACATAGTGCGTTGCTCGAAGTCGCGGACCATAGTCGATGCAGGAAGATGTTCGCAGTGCAGTCTCACGAACGGATCACCAGGAAGAAGACACGCCTTGACGTTCCAAAAGACTGGCCACTCCCGCCCGCTCGCCGCCTGCCACGCCACGCCCACGGCCTCGGCCCGGCCCGGCCCGGGCGGCGGCGGCGCGCGCGTGGCACGCTTTTGTCCTTTTCTCAGCTTCTCAATTTAGATGAATAATTTCCAACTATATAAGCTGAGTCAGCGTTCAGTCAAAATCTCGTATGGTATTAAACCATGCAACACTTAATGTTACGTACCATAGAGTTTTATTTGATTCATTAAATATTAAGCCCATATTATGGGCCTGTTTGGCAGGGCTCCTCCTGATGGGCTTCTCCGGAGGAGCTAGAGCCGTTTTGGAGGAGCCACAAATTGTGGCTCCTCCAAAACAGCTCCAGCTCCTCTGCTTTTTACTGAAAAATGGCTTCTCCAGAAAAACGTTTGGCAGGGCTCCTCTGGAGGAGCCCGAGCTGGAGCCGGAGAGGAGCCCTGCCAAACAGGCCCTATATCCAACAGGTCTATGGGGCGGTCGTCGCCATCGCCGGCTACGCCCGGAGCATCTATGACAGGAACGTGGTGGACAGCATCGGCGACGACGTGTTCCTGCCAATGATGTTCTACGACGCTTGCTTCCTGGTGCAGTACAGGCTCACGTGCACCGGCGCCGGCCTTGCCCACATGGACGCGGCGCTGCGCAGCTTCTTCGACGCCAACGACAACTACGTCTATCAAGACATCATGCAGCTCGAGAACCAGCTCCCATGGCTGGTGGTCAGGGCCGTCATGGCGTTCAGGCCCGTGCCATTGAAGGAGTTCGTCGCTTCCCTGCGAGGCTGTCTGCAGGACCGCAAGGACCGGCACGAGAAGCCGTTCGTCATGGACGACACCTTTGAGCCGCCGCACCTCCTCGGCCTCCTCCGGTACTACATCGTCGGAAGAAGCAACGTCAAGCTGCCTACACTACCGGAGACCGAGTCGATGTCCTTCAACGTGAGCGCCATAGAGCTCGCCCGGATCGGCATCACGGTGACGGCCAGCAAGACGACCGAGCTTGTCTACATGGGCGTCAACAAGAAAGGGAACCTCTTCGCCGAGTTCTCCCTGTCGCCACTGTCCCTGGACGACACGCGCGCCAGCGTGCTGCTCAACATGGCGGCCCTTGAGCTGTGCGTGACCCCCAGCTTTCACGACGCTGAGGACGAGGCGTCGGGCGTCTGCTCGTATCTCCTCCTCCTCGGCATGCTTGTGGACAGGGAGGAGGACGAGCACGAGCTGCGGGCCAGGCGCGTCCTGCAGGGAGGAGGAGGGCTTACCAACAGGGAGGCGCTCCGCTTCCTGACGAGCGTCCAGGGACTGCGCCTTGGATCACGCTACGTCCGCACCATTGAGGAGATCGAGGACTACAAGGTGAACAGGAGGACGCGGACCAAGCTGCACGCGTTTGTTTACAGGAATGTGAAAGTCATCGTAGCCGTCATCTCCTTGATTGCTGCGCTTTCCAGTATCATAGGCACAATCAGGTCTCTCAAATCTCGATGAGGTCTATCGATGATCTACGATGCTGTCAGTGTGAGATGATCCAACTGTTGCTAAGTTTCCATGGTAACTAAAATTATTCCCTGTATCTGAATTCTGAATCCCATTTGCACTAAAATGCAATGTGTTGCCTTCTTTCTGATTCTCTAGCTACTGTATTCTGAATCTGACAGTACTATTGTCTATTCCATCAGTTGGCCGCACACCATTGTTGGCTGTTGCTTTGCCAATCCTGTATTTTCCAATTCTTTCTTCCTGCAATCCTGCTGTCTTCTCTTCTTTGAATATATATCAACTTGGTGCAAATTGTAAAATGGAGCTGATACGAATTACGATAGAATATGGTTAGCGGATATCTACATCTTATGGTCAGTGAGATATGGCTATTTATAGAAGGTAGCACCTACCATGTGAGTACGTCTGCATGCATCGACATTGAAGTATATATATATATATTATACCCCATCTTGGACTAGTTTTGACCAAGCTTGGCCTGTTGTTCCACTATTTTCTTTTATTTACAGTACTGATATACGTGGTGGATCTGCAACAAATAGCATAGAGAATTGGGCACTACCTAGATCACGACAATACTGCCGGTTCAAAACACTACATCACTATCAGATTTTGAACCGGCACAACCATATCGGCAGTGATGAGAGTTAGCTATCACTGTCGGTTCCTACAAACCAGCAGTGTTATTCAACTTCACTGTCGGTTCTTTACTAAAACAAGCAGAATTCAGGTCCAATAACACTGCCGGTTCATGAGACCACCCCGCAGTGTAACCGCAAACATCACTGTCGGTTTATGATTCAACCGGCAGTGTTATCGTAAGAATCACTGCCGGTTGTGACAAGAACCGGCCCGGCAGTGTAACTGCGAACATCACTGTTGGTTTATGATTCAACGGGCAGTGTTATCGTAAGAATCACTGCGGGTGGTGACAAGAACCGGCAGTGATAGCTAATCTAACGCTACCGGTTTGGTGCTCAAGCCGGCAGTGCCATCATGACCATCACTGGCGGTTTGTTGCTAACCGGCAGTGATAGTTATAACAACACTGCCGGTTTGCTACTAACCGGCAGTGATGTCCCGTTCGCATTTTATTGTTTTATAATTTATTTTAATGTATATTTTTTCGTGGAATCAGGTTTCGCTTTATATACGCTACGTAAACGACAAGTCCATTAATATTAAACATTACAAATGTTACGGTTATATGTTCTTATCAAGATCTCGATCCCTCAAAATAAAAAAGAAATGTTCCCCGAATACACGGATTGTGCAATGCTTCTCGGACTTCTTACAATAATCTAGCGAGCCGCTCTGGGCCATACTGGTCCTTCAACTTCATGGATTGTGCGATGGAAAATACTCCATCTTTTTCCAATACCTCGGCTAAGATGAATTTTGCCAGCTCCGATTGCAGTGCGACGATCTCCATGTCTAACAGCCTTTCGTAGTTATATTTCTTGCGCTGTCGTTCAAAAAAGATGATATCCAAAGAGGAATTAGTAAATCATTGTTGAATTATTAACAGACATAAATGAAATGGGGATTATATACACCAACTTATCTGTTTCTTCTGATTTCTCACCGATGTAGCGAAGCATTGCCCACATTACATAAAACCCGCATTCATTGTTTCCCGCCGGCTGTTTTAGGTACTTCCCCTCCATTTCGACAACCTTGAATGCGACCTGCGTCCCACCGATATGTCTTCTTCGGACACTGTGTTATAGTTCAAATGTTCTTATCCAGATCTCGATCCCTCAAAATAAAAAAGAAATGTTCTCGGACTTCATAGATTGTGCAATGCTTCTCAGACTTTTTACAATAATCTGGCGAGCCGCTCAGGGCCATACTGGTCCTTGTACCTCACGGATTGTGCAATGGAAAATACTCCATCTTTTTCCAATACCTCGGCTAAGATGAATTTTGCGAGCTCCGATTGCAGTGCGGCGATCTCCATGTCTAACAACCTTTGGTGGTTATATTTCTTGCGCTGTCGTTCAAAAAAGATGATATCCAAAGAGGAACAGTAAATCATTTTGTTGAATTATTAACAGACATAAATGAAATGGGGATTATACACACCAACTTATCAGCTTCTTCTGATTTTCCGCCGATGTAGCGAAGCATTGCCCACATTACATAAAACCCGCATTCATTGTTTCCCGCCGGCTGTGATAGGTACTTCCCCTCTATTTCGACAACCTTGAATGGGACCGACGTCCCACTGATATGTCTTCTGTGGACACTGAGCAATATTAAAGGGAGAAACATTAGAAAGCGGTATGTGTGATTACAAAATAATATATTATTAGGATCGCTTACTAATTCAGCACTGCCACCAGTGCGTCCAAATGATGAAATAGTTTTTTCTTCGAGTCCCACACCTCGATCAGATTTTTAGCAAAATTGACACAAATGAAGACAAAATGGTTGTTGCAATCACATAATCCTAATTATCAAATAATCTTAATGAAAATAGAAGCATAAAATTAAAAGCCGAGAACACATACTCGCAGTTGTAGGCTAGAAGTATGTGGGTTTTGTTCTTCATCTTGAATTCATCAAAAACAGCAATCAATCTCACTTTTAGGTCTTCCACGTCACATCCATGGAGGCCTAAACATGTCTTCTCATTGACTCGCAAGGGGTCCAAGAAGCCTATTGTCGGGTACCATGAAACGGGGTACCCCGAACGTTTACCGAAAGAATCACTTAAGCCCTACCAAAGACAAAGCCAAAAGGTAAACCATCGGTTGATCTCCGGCATCGTCCGAGCCCACCAGCTCTCCGCCTCGCACGAGGCCTCGCACGGGGGCCTCGACGGCCTGCCAAATCTCCGTCTCGCGCGAGGCCTCGCACGGGAGGCCTCGGCGAGGAACCAATTCTCTGTCTCGCCCGAGGCCCCGCGTGTAAAGCTTCGAAACGAGACAGCGATTCTCCATACCGCTCGAGGCCGGCTCGGTAATAACCCATCGGTTCTGCCTCGACCAATCTTCCCGATAGCGCGTCGCGTCCCATTAATGCGCCAACCACTCTCGTAATATCAGCCGGACGACGGCTCGACACTGCGGAGCGGCCGACGAGACGGGAAGTCATGTCAACGCCATATCGTCCTAGACAGGGCACGGCGGGGATAACCGGCCACTGTGCTCTGGTGTTGTGCCCACGATCAGCGCCTGCACTACACTGTGCCACCTAACCCCCACCCCAGAGACAACGCGGCATGGGGAGTCAAGTCCGGATCACCATAGCCTCAGAATCAGCGTATGAGACCAACTACTCCCTCCAAGCCTCGGCAATCCACTTCAAGGTCTCGGCCACCCCGGGATTCACGTCTGCCGAGCCTCCCGTGGTGGCTCGGCCTTGGCACCAACTAAGCCTCGGCCTCTCACGTAGTCAACACACAGTGACTAGCACGCCGACCGCCACGCCCGCTTCGAGATAACACTAGAGCTCCCACGATGCACAGGATCGGATGTGACCGGCGCGTCGCCCCAGTATTTCAAGGACGAGACCACTCCGTCGCCCACACCATCACAGTAACAGGCTACAGGGCTCGGACATGCCGCCTCCGTCCGCACGACGCCGTGTAGCTAGCGAATGTATCACCCTTGTCCCCCCTTCAACTATAAAAGGGAGGGACCTGGGCCGTTTCTAGGGGGAGACGAACGATTAGGCCTACACCCACACGACGAACTTAAGCAAAACCACACGGACGAACACACGGGCTCCCCACGGCTTGAGATCAACATCTCAAGCAATCCACGCCACTCCACGTAGAGACCTGGGACTAGCTCCCTCTCTCGCCCTGCTTGTAACCCCCTACTACGAGCATTTTGGTGCAAGAAATACAAGATCGATCTCTCGAACTGGACGTAGGGTACCCATTACCCGAACCGGTATAAACCTTGTGTCTCTTTGCATCACCATCCGGGATTGGGAACACGTAGTACAAATTCACTAGTCGATTGAGGACTGCCGGTCCAAAACACTGACAGTTGGCGCGCTAGGTAGGGGCCTTTGCGTGTTAGCTTCATCATCCCAACAAGTTCTGGATGGCAGACCCCGTACAACCACTGCGTCTCGGCACGGTGATCTGGTTTGGGAGCCTAGAGTTCATGTCTCTAGGGCATGAGTATGACATGGTACTCCTCACACCTCGAGCCCCACCAGCCGACGACGAAGCCACACACCGACAACCTAGGCGCAGGCGACGCTCGGGCGGCCGCTCTCGTCACGCTCGCCAAGCGCGACACGGGCAGGACCACCACAACACTGCGCAAGCCCAGGGCGGCGCGCTGCGCTCCACCGGTATCCCGCGTCCAGCTGTTGGCATAGGGTCCTTGGTTGGGGACCTGTCTAGCTTGAGCCTGGACAAGGGAAAGATGCCGGTGGCATGTGGAGACGCCCCGTCATCAAGCTTTACCCCGCCACGTCCTGAGGAGCCAACCGAGGCGAAGCAAAACCCGGCGATGGCACCATCCCCGTACCCCTTCGGATTGAGAAATGCCACCGCCTCCTATGCTTACGCCTACGCTTCTGTTCACGCAGAGCCCTCAGGACACCACCAACATTTCGCCCTTGACCTCGATGCCACAGCTTCGACCCACACCCACACTGACTCCTCGGAGGAGGACGAGGCGTGGGCCAGAGTGGATTTCTCCAGAGTCCACGACCCTGAAGCCATGCACCGCTTCTTGGCCACAAGCGACTACTGCTTCGGCTACTCCGACTCCGACGATGAAGGCACTTACAACCCCACTCACGAGTGCTTCCACGTCGGGCTCGGGATGCCGAGAGCGGGCGAGGAGGACGAGGGGGCAGGTAGCCGTTCCCCGCTTCGCCCGGGTGCAGGCGACGCCACACCTCCACGCGTTGTCCTACCGACAGCGCGGAACGAGAACCTCGCCCCCGCACGACCTCAACGCCCGGACCTGGAACAGCTCCATGAGCTCCAGGCCAAGGTCGAACAAGACCGACTCCTCCTGCAGCAGCTTCGAGACACTCTCGAGCAGGAGCAGCGAGGTCGCGGCGATGGCGGAGGAGCCCGACAGAGGGCCCACGACATGCACCACCACATCAACAACGACGAGGGGAGTGAGCAACCCCCAATCTTCCATTGCACCAGCTAGAACGTCGCGGCTGTGGCGATGCCAGTCCGCACGATGCCCGAACCCTCTACCACGGAGGGGCGACGGGTCCGCAGTGAGCTCTAGGATCTCCTCAAGACCGCCGTGGTGCAGCAAGCCGAGAGTTCTGCCTCTCGACGGCGTAGGGGCACCTCGGACCTTCCCACAGCACCGCCTCGACAGAATAGGGAGGCCTCAGTACGCCTCGAGCCCGCTCGGGCACCGGTAGCCCACAGGGTCCCCTTGCTGCTTGACCGCCTCAGCAACCGACGCAAGGTGTAGGGTGACCATGAGGTGGTCAGTAGGCGACGACGCCACGACGATGAGGGGCCCGCCTAGGGCTACCATCCGCACCGAGGTGGCCGCTATGACAGTGAGGAGGATCGCAGTCCTTCTCCTGAACCGCCTGGCCCCCGAGTTTTTAGCAGGGCCATCCGCGGCGCTCAGTTTCTAGCCTGGTTTCGGCAACCAGCCAACCTCACGAAATATAGCAGCGAGACCAATCCCGAACTTTGGCTTGCCGATTACCGCCTGGCTTGTCAGCTAGGCGGTGCGGACGATGACCTGCTCATCATCCGCAACCTCCCCTTGCTCTTGTCAGACTCGGCGTGAGCCTGGCTCAAACACCTTCCTCCCTCACAGATCCACGACTGGCGTGACTTGGTTAGGATCTACGTCGGGAATTTCCAAGGCACATACGTGTGCCCTGGAAACTCCTGGGACCTTAAGAGCTATCACCAGAAACCAAATGAGTCTCTCTGAGACTTCATCCGGCGCTTCTCCAAACAGTGCACTGAGTTGCCCAGCGTCGGCGACTCGAAAATCATCCAGGCTTTCCTCTCCGGCACCACTTGCGGGGACTTGGTCCGAGAGTTAGGCTAGAATGTACCGCGCTCGGTTGCCGCGCTCCTCGACATCGCCACCAACTTCGCCTTGGGCGAAGAGGCAGTTGGGGCCATCTTCCCCGACAACGACGCCAAGGGGAAGTGGAGGGACAAGGCCACCGAGGCCTCGGCTCCCCACCTCCCTAGAAAAAAGAAAAAGGGTCGCCAGGGGAAGCAGGAGATCCTCAAGGCCGATCTAGTCGCGGCCATAGAGCTCAAGAATCCCCAAGGCCCCAGGGGCCCCGGGCTCTTTGACGACATGCTAAAGAAGCCCTGCCCTTATCACCAGGGCCCGGTGAGGCACGCCCTCGAAGATTGCAGCATGCTCTGGCATTATTACGCCAAGCTTGGGCTCCCCGACGATGATGCCAAGCAGATGGGCACCGACGACCGGGACGATGACAAGGACGACAGGTTCCCCAAGGTGCACAACGCCTTCATGATCTTTGGTGGACCCTCGGCGTGACTTACGGCATGCCAGCGAAAGAGGGAATGTCGAGAGGTCTTCTCGGTCAAGGTGGCCACTCCCCGATACCTCGACTGGTCTCGGGAGGTGATCACCTTTGATCGAGATGACCACCCTAACCATGTCCCAAATCCCAGGTAGTACCCACTCGTTGTCGACCCGATCGTCGGCAACACCCGACTCAGCAAGGTGTTGATGGATGGAGGCAGCGGCCTCAACATCCCCTACGCCAACACCCTAGAGCTCCTAGAGATCGACCGGTCGCGGCTCTAGGGTGACGCCACGCCTTTCCATGGCATCGTGCTAGGGAAACGCACACGACCCCTCGGGCGCATCGACCTTCCCATTTGCTTCGGCACCCCCTCCAACTACCGCAAGGAGGTCCTTACCTTCGAGGTGGTCGGATTTAGGGGAACCTACCACGCCATCTTGGGGCGGCCATGTTACGCCAAGTTCATGGCAGTCCCCAAGTACACCTACCTCAAGCTCAAGATACCGGGTCCCAACGGTGTCATCACGATTGAATCCATGTACGAGCATGCATACGACTATGACATCGAGTGCATCGAGTACGCCGAGGCTCTCGCAGAGGCCGAGACCCTCATTGCCAACCTCGACCGGCTCGATGGCGAGGCGCCTGACTCCAAGCGCTGCGCCGGGATGTTCGAGCCCATGGAGGCCGTCAAACTCATCCCAGTTGACCCCGCCTACCCCGACGACCGAGCGCTGAGGATCAGCGCCACCCTCGACATCAAATAGGAAGCTGTGCTCGTCGACTTTCTCCACGTGAATGCCGATATGTTCGCATGGAGTCCCTCGGACATGCCGGGCATACCGAGGGAGGTCGCCGAGCACGCCTTGGACATCCTAGATGGCTCCAGACCGGTGAAGCAACGCCTATGCCGATTCAACAAGGAAAAGCGTAGGACCATCGATGAGGAGGTGCAGAAACTCTTGGCGGTCGGATTCATCAAGGAAGTATCCCATCCAGAGTGGTTGGCTAACCCTGTGTTAGTCAAGAAGAAAAATGGGAAGTGGAGAATGTGTGTAGACTACACCGGATTGAATAAAGCCTATCCCAAAGTCCCCTTCCCATTACCTCGAATCGATCAAATCGTTGATTCCACTGCCGGATGCGAGACCCTGTCTTTCCTTGATGCGTATTCCATTTACCATCAAATCAAGATGAAAGAGTCCGACCAGCTCGCGACTTTTTTCATCACCCCATTCGGCATGTACTGCTATGTGACTATGCCTTTCGGCCTCAGAAACGCAGGGGCCACATACCAGCGGTGCATGACCCAGGTCTTTGGTGACCACATTGGGCGAACCATTGAGGCCTATGTGGACGACATCGTGGTCAAGTCCAGAAGGTCCGGGGATCTCGTCGGCGGCCTAGAGATAGCCTTCAAATGCCTTAGAGAGAAGGGCATCAAGCTCAACCCCGAGAAGTGTGTGTTCAGGGTCCCTCGAGGCATGCTCTTGGGATTCATAGTCTCGGAACGCGGCATCGAGGCCAACCCGGAGAAGGTCTCGGCCGTGACCAGCATGGGACCGATCCTAGACCTCAAGGGAGTGTAGAGGGTCATGGGATGCCTTGTGGCCCTAAGCCGCTTCATCTCACGCCTTGGCGAAAAAGGCTTGCCTCTGTACCACCTCTTGAGGAAATCCGAACGCTTTTCTTGGACCCCCGAGGCCGAAGAAGCCCTCACCAAGCTTAAAGCACTGCTCACCAATCCTCCTGTCCTGGTACCGCCGGCCAGGGGCGAGGCTCTCTTACTCTACATCGCCGCAATGACCCAAGTGGTCAGCGCGTCCATGGTAGTAGAGAGGCAAGAAGAGGGGCATGCTTTACCCATCCAACGACATGTCTACTTTGTCAGCGAGGTGCTCTCCGAGACCAAAACGCGCTACCCCCACATCTAGAAGCTGATCTACGCTATAGTCTTGGCTCGATGCAAGCTACGTCACTACTTCGAGTCCCACCCAGTAACCGTGGTGTCGTCTTTCCCCTTGGGAGAGATAATCCATAATTGAGAGGCCTTGGGTAGGATAACTAAGTGGGCCGTCGAACTCATGGGGGAAGCCCTGACCTTTGCGCCTCGGAAAGCAATAAAGTCTCAGGTCTTGGCCGATTTTGTGGCTAAGTGGACCGACACCCAACTGCCACCTGCTCAAATTCAGATGGAGTGCTGGACCATGTACTTCGATGTGTCCCTGATGAAGAACGGGGCAGGCACGGGTCTGCTCTTCATCTCGCCCCTCGGAGTACACATGCGCTACATGGTTTGGCTCCACTTCGCCGCCTCCAACAACGCAGCCGAGTACGAAGCCCTCATCAATGGCTTGCAGATCGCCATCGAACTTGGAGTACGGCGTCTCAACATCCGGGGCGACTCGCAGCTCGCCGTTGATCAAGTCATGAAGGAGTCGAATTGCCTCGACCCCAAAATGGAGCCGTACTGCAAGTTGGTACGTCACCTAGAAGACAAGTTCGACGGTCTCAAACTCAACCACATTGCGCGAAAATACAAGGCCGCGGACAAACTGGCAAAAATGGCCTCGACACAGGCTCCGGTCCCCCCAAACATCTTTGCCAGGGACCTCCACAAGCCTTCCATTGACTACGCCTCGGTAGTGGAAGAGGGCCCACCGGCCGAACCCATCGCGGGGCTCGACGCCCCCCTCTGCCGCCAAGACTCTTTCGGCCGAGCCCGAGGTCATGGAAGTCGACACAGAGCCTCCCCAGACCGACCAAGACACAGACTGGCGAACCCTGTTCCTTGATTGGCTCGCTCGGGGAGAGCTTCCTAGTGACAGGACCAAAGCCCGACGACTTGCGCGACAAGCCAAAACTTACGCCCTCTGCAACGGCGAATTGTACCGGTGAAGTCCATCTGGCGTCCTCCAACAATGCATCACCACCGAGGTAGGCCAAGCCCTACTTTGGGACTTGCACATGGGGGCTTGCGGGCACCATGCGACGCCTCGGATGCTCATCAAAAATGCCTTTCGCCAAGGGTTCTACTGGCCGACAGCGGTTGCCGATGCCACCAAGTTAGTACGCTCCTGCGAGGGATGCCAGTACTATGCACGGCAGACGCACCTCCCGGCCCAAGCCCTCTAAACCATCCCCATTACATGGTCGTTTGCTGTGTGGGGGCTCAACATGGTCGAGCCACTGCAAAAGGCCCCCGGGGGCTACACCCATCTACTGGTAGCAATCGACAAGTTCTCCAAATGGATCGAGGCTCGTCCCATCAATCAAATCAAATCTGAACAAGCAGTGCTATTCTTCACTGACTTCATCCACAGGTTCAGGGTTCCAAACACCATCATCACCGACAATGGGACACAGTTCACCGGCCAAAAATTCCTAACATTCTGCGATGACCACCACATCCGTGTGGCCTGGTCGGCCGTAGGACACCCAAGGACAAACGGCCAAGTAGAACGTGCCAACGGCATGATCCTACAAGGCCTCAAGCCAAGAATTTACAACCAGTTAAAGAAGTTTGGCAAGAAATGGCTCATCGAACTCCCATCGGTCATCTAGAGCCTGAGGAACACACCAAGCCAAGCCACGGGGTTCACACCTTTCTTCCTGGTCTATGGAGCCGAGGCTATCCTCCCCACTGACTTGGAATATGGTTCCCCGAGACTACAGGCCTACAACGAGCAAAGCAACCGCACCACCCGCGAGGACGCCCTCGACCAACTGGAGGAAGCCCGAGATGTTGTGCTGCTACATTTGGCCAAGTACCAGCAAGCCCTACGGCGCTATCAGGCCCGGCGCATTCGAAGCCGAGACTTGAAGGTAGGCGACCTGGTGTTGAGGCTGAGACAGAGCAACAAGGGCCGTCACAAGCTAACCCCACCATGGGAAGGACCATACATCGTCACCCAAGTGCTGAAGCCCGGGACCTACAAGCTAGCCAACAAGAAGGGCGAAATCCTCACCAACGCTTGGAACATAGAACAGCTACATCGCTTTTACCCTTAAATTTCCAAGCATTGTATACATTGTTTCTCGAAATACAATTAAGAAGCGTTCTGTAGTTGTTCTAATTTTTTTGAGAAACCCCCCGAACCCATCGCGGGTCTCGGCAATACGATAGCACTGTAAGGGAGACTCGGCTATGCCTCTGCAGAACCAAGCCTCCCTCGGGGGCTAGATGGGGGACTCCCCCTAAGTCCCATGCACCATTTTTTAGTCATTTTTCGAAAAATATTCCTACACCAAACTCTCTAGCACGCTCTGACGAATCGGTTGTAAAAAACTTGAGGACCAAAAAGTCTGTTCCAGGGACAGAAGGCCGGTAGAGTCGTGAGACGGCCTACGCCATCGGGCTGCGGCACTCCCTCACCACCTTTCGTCTAAGGGGCGGCTTAGGTTCCAAGGGGGTTTTTTGCAAAAGAAATCTAATCAGAGACAACAGAGGGCAGAGGCTCGGAAATACAAGAAAAACAATTAAGAAGCACGAGTACTTTAAAAAAGGCCTCGACGGCCACAAGCGTTACAAAACAAAGTTAATCCCCATTCTATTTACATGGCCTCTTGGGCCTAGGTCAAGGCTCAGGGCCTCCAGCATTGGCGGACGGCGGGGGAGGGACCACCTCCTCTTCGAACAGCTTGGCCAGCGCCGTACCGGGGCCCTCCGCCACCTCTATCAGCTTCGCGACCGCCTTGTCGGCCTCCTCGTCATCCTCGGGCAGGACGTAGCCATCGTTGATGGCCTAGAGGTCAACGCTAATGTAGTGTGAGGCGATGACGGCCAGCGCATGCTTGACACCCGTGTGCAGCGCTCCTCGGAGCCGCTCGTGCACTTGGCCGCTCAACGCAATCAGACGGCTCCCAAGGGAGCTGTCTGACTGAAACCCCTCGACCTCCAGGGCCTCACAGGCGGTACGGGCGGCACCTTTCAGTGTGTCGTGCTCCCCGATCTCGGTCTCGAGCACTGTCTGCACCGCGACGGAAGCCTCAGCTGCCCGGGTGACCTCCGCCTCCAACTCGGCGCCAAAGGAAACAGAGTGGGGTTGAGCACAAAGGAAAACAAGCCAAATAGGGACGGAAGCCTGCGGGACTCACCCTTGGCCTTCTGCTCCCAACGTCGGGCCTCGACCCGAGAGGCCTCGGCTTTCTCTCCCAGCGCTGGGCCTCGACCCG